>NW_027367371.1:0-58844 GCF_046119375.1 Phyllobates terribilis | reverse complement strand
TTTTTGCTTTTTCCTGTTAATCCTAGCATGATAAAGAAGATTCAAAGAGAGTGAGATGCCAGCTCCTTTCATTCAGTCAGTAGCTTCAAACATTTCTGGTATATGAAAAACATGTTTTTCAATGGCAAAAATCAATGAATATTGTAAATGCACAAACAGTAATATCTCCACATTGCAAGGTGCAATTCTGAAATTTTTTGCTTTTTCCTGCTAATCCTAGCATGATAAAGAAGATTCAAAGAGAGTGAGATGCCAGCTCCTTTCATTCAGTCAGTAGCTTCAAACATTTCTGGACGTTTTTCAATGGCAAAAATCAATGAATATTGTAAATGCACAAACAGTAATATCTCCACATTGCAAGGTGCAATTCTGAAATTTTTTGCTTTTTCCTGTTAATCCTAGCATGATAAAGAAGATTCAAAGAGAGTGAGATGCCAGCTCCTTTCATTCAGTCAGTAGCTTCAAACATTTCTGGTATATGAATAACATGATGTTTTTCAATGGCAAAAATCAATGAATATTGTAAATGCACAAACAGTAATATCTCCACATTGCAAGGTGCAATTCTGAAATTTTTTGCTTTTTCCTGCTAATCCTAGCATGATAAAGAAGATTCAAAGAGAGTGAGATGCCAGCTCCTTTCATTCAGTCAGTAGCTTCAAACATTTCTGGTATATGAAAAACATGTTTTTCAATGGCAAAAATCAATGAATATTGTAAATGCACAAACAGTAATATCTCCACATTGCAAGGTGCAATTCTGAAATTTTTTGCTTTTTCCTGCTAATCCTAGCATGATAAAGAAGATTCAAAGAGAGTGAGATGCCAGCTCCTTTCATTCAGTCAGTAGCTTCAAACATTTCTGGACGTTTTTCAATGGCAAAAATCAATGAATATTGTAAATGCACAAACAGTAATATCTCCACATTGCAAGGTGCAATTCTGAAATTTTTTGCTTTTTCCTGTTAATCCTAGCATGATAAAGAAGATTCAAAGAGAGTGAGATGCCAGCTCCTTTCATTCAGTCAGTAGCTTCAAACATTTCTGGTATATGAATAACATGATGTTTTTCAATGGCAAAAATCAATGAATATTGTAAATGCACAAACAGTAATATCTCCACATTGCAAGGTGCAATTCTGAAATTTTTTGCTTTTTCCTGCTAATCCTAGCATGATAAAGAAGATTCAAAGAGAGTGAGATGCCAGCTCCTTTCATTCAGTCAGTAGCTTCAAACATTTCTGGACGTTTTTCAATGGCAAAAATCAATGAATATTGTAAATGCACAAACAGTAATATCTCCACATTGCAAGGTGCAATTCTGAAATTTTTTGCTTTTTCCTGTTAATCCTAGCATGATAAAGAAGATTCAAAGAGAGTGAGATGCCAGCTCCTTTCATTCAGTCAGTAGCTTCAAACATTTCTGGTATATGAAAAACATGTTTTTCAATGGCAAAAATCAATGAATATTGTAAATGCACAAACAGTAATATCTCCACATTGCAAGGTGCAATTCTGAAATTTTTTGCTTTTTCCTGCTAATCCTAGCATGATAAAGAAGATTCAAAGAGAGTGAGATGCCAGCTCCTTTCATTCAGTCAGTAGTTTCAAACATTTCTGGACGTTTTTCAATGGCAAAAATCAATGAATATTGTAAATGCACAAACAGTAATATCTCCACATTGCAAGGTGCAATTCTGAAATTTTTTGCTTTTTCCTGCTAATCCTAGCATGATAAAGAAGATTCAAAGAGAGTGAGATGCCAGCTCCTTTCATTCAGTCAGTAGCTTCAAACATTTCTGGATGTTTTTCAATGGCAAAAATCAATGAATATTGTAAATGCACAAACAGTAATATCTCCACATTGCAAGGTGCAATTCTGAAATTTTTTGCTTTTTCCTGCTAATCCTAGCAGGATAAAGAAGATTCAAAGAGAGTGAGATGCCAGCTCCTTTCATTCAGTCAGTAGCTTCAAACATTTCTGGTATATGAAAAACATGTTTTTCAATGGCAAAAATCAATGAATATTGTAAATGCACAAACAGTAATATCTCCACATTGCAAGGTGCAATTCTGAAATTTTTTGCTTTTTCCTGCTAATCCTAGCATGATAAAGAAGATTCAAAGAGAGTGAGATGCCAGCTCCTTTCATTCAGTCAGTAGCTTCAAACATTTCTGGACGTTTTTCAATGGCAAAAATCAATGAATATTGTAAATGCACAAACAGTAATATCTCCACATTGCAAGGTGCAATTCTGAAATTTTTTGCTTTTTCCTGTTAATCCTAGCATGATAAAGAAGATTCAAAGAGAGTGAGATGCCAGCTCCTTTCATTCAGTCAGTAGCTTCAAACATTTCTGGTATATGAATAACATGATGTTTTTCAATGGCAAAAATCAATGAATATTGTAAATGCACAAACAGTAATATCTCCACATTGCAAGGTGCAATTCTGAAATTTTTTGCTTTTTCCTGCTAATCCTAGCATGATAAAGAAGATTCAAAGAGAGTGAGATGCCAGCTCCTTTCATTCAGTCAGTAGCTTCAAACATTTCTGGACGTTTTTCAATGGCAAAAATCAATGAATATTGTAAATGCACAAACAGTAATATCTCCACATTGCAAGGTGCAATTCTGAAATTTTTTGCTTTTTCCTGCTAATCCTAGCATGATAAAGAAGATTCAAAGAGAGTGAGATGCCAGCTCCTTTCATTCAGTCAGTAGCTTCAAACATTTCTGGACGTTTTTCAATGGCAAAAATCAATGAATATTGTAAATGCACAAACAGTAATATCTCCACATTGCAAGGTGCAATTCTGAAATTTTTTGCTTTTTCCTGTTAGTCCTAGCATGATAAAGAAGATTCAAAGAGAGTGAGATGCCAGCTCCTTTCATTCAGTCAGTAGCTTCAAACATTTCTGGTATATGAAAAACATGTTTTTCAATGGCAAAAATCAATGAATATTGTAAATGCACAAACAGTAATATCTCCACATTGCAAGGTGCAATTCTGAAATTTTTTGCTTTTTCCTGCTAATCCTAGCATGATAAAGAAGATTCAAAGAGAGTGAGATGCCAGCTCCTTTCATTCAGTCAGTAGCTTCAAACATTTCTGGTATATGAAAAACATGTTTTTCAATGGCAAAAATCAATGAATATTGTAAATGCACAAACAGTAATATCTCCACATTGCAAGGTGCAATTCTGAAATTTTTTGCTTTTTCCTGCTAATCCTAGCATGATAAAGAAGATTCAAAGAGAGTGAGATGCCAGCTCCTTTCATTCAGTCAGTAGCTTCAAACATTTCTGGTATATGAAAAACATGTTTTTCAATGGCAAAAATCAATGAATATTGTAAATGCACAAACAGTAATATCTCCACATTGCAAGGTGCAATTCTGAAATTTTTTGCTTTTTCCTGCTAATCCTAGCAGGATAAAGAAGATTCAAAGAGAGTGAGATGCCAGCTCCTTTCATTCAGTCAGTAGCTTCAAACATTTCTGGTATATGAAAAACATGTTTTTCAATGGCAAAAATCAATGAATATTGTAAATGCACAAACAGTAATATCTCCACATTGCAAGGTGCAATTCTGAAATTTTTTGCTTTTTCCTGCTAATCCTAGCATGATAAAGAAGATTCAAAGAGAGTGAGATGCCAGCTCCTTTCATTCAGTCAGTAGCTTCAAACATTTCTGGACGTTTTTCAATGGCAAAAATCAATGAATATTGTAAATGCACAAACAGTAATATCTCCACATTGCAAGGTGCAATTCTGAAATTTTTTGCTTTTTCCTGTTAATCCTAGCATGATAAAGAAGATTCAAAGAGAGTGAGATGCCAGCTCCTTTCATTCAGTCAGTAGCTTCAAACATTTCTGGTATATGAAAAACATGTTTTTCAATGGCAAAAATCAATGAATATTGTAAATGCACAAACAGTAATATCTCCACATTGCAAGGTGCAATTCTGAAATTTTTTGCTTTTTCCTGCTAATCCTAGCATGATAAAGAAGATTCAAAGAGAGTGAGATGCCAGCTCCTTTCATTCAGTCAGTAGCTTCAAACATTTCTGGTATATGAAAAACATGTTTTTCAATGGCAAAAATCAATGAATATTGTAAATGCACAAACAGTAATATCTCCACATTGCAAGGTGCAATTCTGAAATTTTTTACTTTTTCCTGCTAATCCTAGCATGATAAAGAAGATTCAAAGAGAGTGAGATGCCAGCTCCTTTCATTCAGTCAGTAGCTTCAAACATTTCTGGTATATGAAAAACATGTTTTTCAATGGCAAAAATCAATGAATATTGTAAATGCACAAACAGTAATATCTCCACATTGCAAGGTGCAATTCTGAAATTTTTTGCTTTTTCCTGCTAATCCTAGCATGATAAAGAAGATTCAAAGAGAGTGAGATGCCAGCTCCTTTCATTCAGTCAGTAGCTTCAAACATTTCTGGTGTATGAAAAACGTTTTTCAATGGCAAAAATCAATGAATATTGTAAATGCACAAACAGTAATATCTCCACATTGCAAGGTGCAATTCTGAAATTTTTTGCTTTTTCCTGCTAATCCTAGCAGGATAAAGAAGATTCAAAGAGAGTGAGATGCCAGCTCCTTTCATTCAGTCAGTAGCTTCAAACATTTCTGGATGTTTTTCAATGGCAAAAATCAATGAATATTGTAAATGCACAAACAGTAATATCTCCACATTGCAAGGTGCAATTCTGAAATTTTTTTCTTTTTCCTGCTAATCCTAGCAGGATAAAGAAGATTCAAAGAGAGTGAGATGCCAGCTCCTTTCATTCAGTCAGTAGCTTCAAACATTTCTGGTATATGAAAAACATGTTTTTCAATGGCAAAAATCAATGAATATTGTAAATGCACAAACAGTAATATCTCCACATTGCAAGGTGCAATTCTGAAATTTTTTGCTTTTTCCTGCTAATCCTAGCATGATAAAGAAGATTCAAAGAGAGTGAGATGCCAGCTCCTTTCATTCAGTCAGTAGCTTCAAACATTTCTGGATGTTTTTCAATGGCAAAAATCAATGAATATTGTAAATGCACAAACAGTAATATCTCCACATTGCAAGGTGCAATTCTGAAATTTTTTGCTTTTTCCTGCTAATCCTAGCAGGATAAAGAAGATTCAAAGAGAGTGAGATGCCAGCTCCTTTCATTCAGTCAGTAGCTTCAAACATTTCTGGTATATGAAAAACATGTTTTTCAATGGCAAAAATCAATGAATATTGTAAATGCACAAACAGTAATATCTCCACATTGCAAGGTGCAATTCTGAAATTTTTTGCTTTTTCCTGCTAATCCTAGCATGATAAAGAAGATTCAAAGAGAGTGAGATGCCAGCTCCTTTCATTCAGTCAGTAGCTTCAAACATTTCTGGACGTTTTTCAATGGCAAAAATCAATGAATATTGTAAATGCACAAACAGTAATATCTCCACATTGCAAGGTGCAATTCTGAAATTTTTTGCTTTTTCCTGTTAATCCTAGCATGATAAAGAAGATTCAAAGAGAGTGAGATGCCAGCTCCTTTCATTCAGTCAGTAGCTTCAAACATTTCTGGTATATGAATAACATGATGTTTTTCAATGGCAAAAATCAATGAATATTGTAAATGCACAAACAGTAATATCTCCACATTGCAAGGTGCAATTCTGAAATTTTTTGCTTTTTCCTGCTAATCCTAGCATGATAAAGAAGATTCAAAGAGAGTGAGATGCCAGCTCCTTTCATTCAGTCAGTAGCTTCAAACATTTCTGGACGTTTTTCAATGGCAAAAATCAATGAATATTGTAAATGCACAAACAGTAATATCTCCACATTGCAAGGTGCAATTCTGAAATTTTTTGCTTTTTCCTGCTAATCCTAGCATGATAAAGAAGATTCAAAGAGAGTGAGATGCCAGCTCCTTTCATTCAGTCAGTAGCTTCAAACATTTCTGGTATATGAAAAACATGTTTTTCAATGGCAAAAATCAATGAATATTGTAAATGCACAAACAGTAATATCTCCACATTGCAAGGTGCAATTCTGAAATTTTTTGCTTTTTCCTGCTAATCCTAGCATGATAAAGAAGATTCAAAGAGAGTGAGATGCCAGCTCCTTTCATTCAGTCAGTAGTTTCAAACATTTCTGGACGTTTTTCAATGGCAAAAATCAATGAATATTGTAAATGCACAAACAGTAATATCTCCACATTGCAAGGTGCAATTCTGAAATTTTTTGCTTTTTCCTGCTAATCCTAGCATGATAAAGAAGATTCAAAGAGAGTGAGATGCCAGCTCCTTTCATTCAGTCAGTAGCTTCAAACATTTCTGGATGTTTTTCAATGGCAAAAATCAATGAATATTGTAAATGCACAAACAGTAATATCTCCACATTGCAAGGTGCAATTCTGAAATTTTTTGCTTTTTCCTGCTAATCCTAGCAGGATAAAGAAGATTCAAAGAGAGTGAGATGCCAGCTCCTTTCATTCAGTCAGTAGCTTCAAACATTTCTGGTATATGAAAAACATGTTTTTCAATGGCAAAAATCAATGAATATTGTAAATGCACAAACAGTAATATCTCCACATTGCAAGGTGCAATTCTGAAATTTTTTGCTTTTTCCTGCTAATCCTAGCATGATAAAGAAGATTCAAAGAGAGTGAGATGCCAGCTCCTTTCATTCAGTCAGTAGCTTCAAACATTTCTGGACGTTTTTCAATGGCAAAAATCAATGAATATTGTAAATGCACAAACAGTAATATCTCCACATTGCAAGGTGCAATTCTGAAATTTTTTGCTTTTTCCTGTTAATCCTAGCATGATAAAGAAGATTCAAAGAGAGTGAGATGCCAGCTCCTTTCATTCAGTCAGTAGCTTCAAACATTTCTGGTATATGAATAACATGATGTTTTTCAATGGCAAAAATCAATGAATATTGTAAATGCACAAACAGTAATATCTCCACATTGCAAGGTGCAATTCTGAAATTTTTTGCTTTTTCCTGCTAATCCTAGCATGATAAAGAAGATTCAAAGAGAGTGAGATGCCAGCTCCTTTCATTCAGTCAGTAGCTTCAAACATTTCTGGACGTTTTTCAATGGCAAAAATCAATGAATATTGTAAATGCACAAACAGTAATATCTCCACATTGCAAGGTGCAATTCTGAAATTTTTTGCTTTTTCCTGCTAATCCTAGCATGATAAAGAAGATTCAAAGAGAGTGAGATGCCAGCTCCTTTCATTCAGTCAGTAGCTTCAAACATTTCTGGACGTTTTTCAATGGCAAAAATCAATGAATATTGTAAATGCACAAACAGTAATATCTCCACATTGCAAGGTGCAATTCTGAAATTTTTTGCTTTTTCCTGTTAATCCTAGCATGATAAAGAAGATTCAAAGAGAGTGAGATGCCAGCTCCTTTCATTCAGTCAGTAGCTTCAAACATTTCTGGTATATGAAAAACATGTTTTTCAATGGCAAAAATCAATGAATATTGTAAATGCACAAACAGTAATATCTCCACATTGCAAGGTGCAATTCTGAAATTTTTTGCTTTTTCCTGCTAATCCTAGCATGATAAAGAAGATTCAAAGAGAGTGAGATGCCAGCTCCTTTCATTCAGTCAGTAGCTTCAAACATTTCTGGTATATGAAAAACATGTTTTTCAATGGCAAAAATCAATGAATATTGTAAATGCACAAACAGTAATATCTCCACATTGCAAGGTGCAATTCTGAAATTTTTTGCTTTTTCCTGCTAATCCTAGCATGATAAAGAAGATTCAAAGAGAGTGAGATGCCAGCTCCTTTCATTCAGTCAGTAGCTTCAAACATTTCTGGTATATGAAAAACATGTTTTTCAATGGCAAAAATCAATGAATATTGTAAATGCACAAACAGTAATATCTCCACATTGCAAGGTGCAATTCTGAAATTTTTTGCTTTTTCCTGCTAATCCTAGCATGATAAAGAAGATTCAAAGAGAGTGAGATGCCAGCTCCTTTCATTCAGTCAGTAGCTTCAAACATTTCTGGTTTATGAAAAACGTTTTTCAATGGCAAAAATCAATGAATATTGTAAATGCACAAACAGTAATATCTCCACATTGCAAGGTGCAATTCTGAAATTTTTTGCTTTTTCCTGCTAATCCTAGCATGATAAAGAAGATTCAAAGAGAGTGAGATGCCAGCTCCTTTCATTCAGTCAGTAGCTTCAAACATTTCTGGACGTTTTTCAATGGCAAAAATCAATGAATATTGTAAATGCACAAACAGTAATATCTCCACATTGCAAGGTGCAATTCTGAAATTTTTTGCTTTTTCCTGCTAATCCTAGCATGATAAAGAAGATTCAAAGAGAGTGAGATGCCAGCTCCTTTCATTCAGTCAGTAGCTTCAAACATTTCTGGTATATGAAAAACATGTTTTTCAATGGCAAAAATCAATGAATATTGTAAATGCACAAACAGTAATATCTCCACATTGCAAGGTGCAATTCTGAAATTTTTTGCTTTTTCCTGCTAATCCTAGCATGATAAAGAAGATTCAAAGAGAGTGAGATGCCAGCTCCTTTCATTCAGTCAGTAGCTTCAAACATTTCTGGTATATGAAAAACGTTTTTCAATGGCAAAAATCAATGAATATTGTAAATGCACAAACAGTAATATCTCCACATTGCAAGGTGCAATTCTGAAATTTTTTGCTTTTTCCTGCTAATCCTAGCAGGATAAAGAATATTCAAAGAGAGTGAGATGCCAGCTCCTTTCATTCAGTCAGTAGCTTCAAACATTTCTGGATGTTTTTCAATGGCAAAAATCAATGAATATTGTAAATGCACAAACAGTAATATCTCCACATTGCAAGGTGCAATTCTGAAATTTTTTACTTTTTCCTGCTAATCCTAGCAGGATAAAGAAGATTCAAAGAGAGTGAGATGCCAGCTCCTTTCATTCAGTCAGTAGCTTCAAACATTTCTGGTATATGAAATGTTTTTCAATGGCAAAAATCAATGAATATTGTAAATGCACAAACAGTAATATCTCCACATTGCAAGGTGCAATTCTGAAATTTTTTGCTTTTTCCTGCTAATCCTAGCAGGATAAAGAAGATTCAAAGAGAGTGAGATGCCAGCTCCTTTCATTCAGTCAGTAGCTTCAAACATTTCTGGTATATGAAAAACGTTTTTCAATGGCAAAAATCAATGAATATTGTAAATGCACAAACAGTAATATCTCCACATTGCAAGGTGCAATTCTGAAATTTTTTGCTTTTTCCTGCTAATCCTAGCATGATAAAGAAGATTCAAAGAGAGTGAGATGCCAGCTCCTTTCATTCAGTCAGTAGCTTCAAACATTTCTGGACGTTTTTCAATGGCAAAAATCAATGAATATTGTAAATGCACAAACAGTAATATCTCCACATTGCAAGGTGCAATTCTGAATTTTTTTGCTTTTTCCTGCTAATCCTAGCAGGATAAAGAAGATTCAAAGAGAGTGAGATGCCAGCTCCTTTCATTCAGTCAGTAGCTTCAAACATTCCTGGTATATGAAAAACATGTTTTTCAATGGCAAAAATCAATGAATATTGTAAATGCACAAACAGTAATATCTCCACATTGCAAGGTGCAATTCTGAAATTTTTTGCTTTTTCCTGCTAATCCTAGCATGATAAAGAAGATTCAAAGAGAGTGAGATGCCAGCTCCTTTCATTCAGTCAGTAGCTTCAAACATTTCTGGTATATGAAAAACATGTTTTTCAATGGCAAAAATCAATGAATATTGTAAATGCACAAACAGTAATATCTCCACATTGCAAGGTGCAATTCTGAAATTTTTTGCTTTTTCCTGCTAATCCTAGCATGATAAAGAAGATTCAAAGAGAGTGAGATGCCAGCTCCTTTCATTCAGTCAGTAGCTTCAAACATTTCTGGTATATGAAAAACGTTTTTCAATGGCAAAAATCAATGAATATTGTAAATGCACAAACAGTAATATCTCGACATTGCAAGGTGCAATTCTGAAATTTTTTGCTTTTTCCTGCTAATCCTAGCATGATAAAGATTCAAAGAGAGTGAGATGCCAGCTCCTTTCATTCAGTCAGTAGCTTCAAACATTTCTGGACGTTTTTCAATGGCAAAAATCAATGAATATTGTAAATGCACAAACAGTAATATCTCCACATTGCAAGGTGCAATTCTGAAATTTTTTGCTTTTTCCTGCTAATCCTAGCAGGATAAAGAAGATTCAAAGAGAGTGAGATGCCAGCTCCTTTCATTCAGTCAGTAGCTTCAAACATTCCTGGTATATGAAAAACATGTTTTTCAATGGCAAAAATCAATGAATATTGTAAATGCACAAACAGTAATATCTCCACATTGCAAGGTGCAATTCTGAAATTTTTTGCTTTTTCCTGCTAATCCTAGCATGATAAAGAAGATTCAAAGAGAGTGAGATGCCAGCTCCTTTCATTCAGTCAGTAGCTTCAAACATTTCTGGTATATGAAAAACATGTTTTTCAATGGCAAAAATCAATGAATATTGTAAATGCACAAACAGTAATATCTCCACATTGCAAGGTGCAATTCTGAAATTTTTTGCTTTTTCCTGCTAATCCTAGCAGGATAAAGAAGATTCAAAGAGAGTGAGATGCCAGCTCCTTTCATTCAGTCAGTAGCTTCAAACATTTCTGGTATATGAAAAACATGTTTTTCAATGGCAAAAATCAATGAATATTGTAAATGCACAAACAGTAATATCTCCACATTGCAAGGTGCAATTCTGAAATTTTTTGCTTTTTCCTGCTAATCCTAGCAGGATAAAGAAGATTCAAAGAGAGTGAGATGCCAGCTCCTTTCATTCAGTCAGTAGCTTCAAACATTTCTGGTATATGAAAAACATGTTTTTCAATGGCAAAAATCAATGAATATTGTAAATGCACAAACAGTAATATCTCCACATTGCAAGGTGCAATTCTGAAATTTTTTGCTTTTTCCTGCTAATCCTAGCATGATAAAGAAGATTCAAAGAGAGTGAGATGCCAGCTCCTTTCATTCAGTCAGTAGCTTCAAACATTTCTGGTATATGAAAAACATGTTTTTCAATGGCAAAAATCAATGAATATTGTAAATGCACAAACAGTAATATCTCCACATTGCAAGGTGCAATTCTGAAATTTTTTGCTTTTTCCTGCTAATCCTAGCATGATAAAGAAGATTCAAAGAGAGTGAGATGCCAGCTCCTTTCATTCAGTCAGTAGCTTCAAACATTTCTGGACGTTTTTCAATGGCAAAAATCAATGAATATTGTAAATGCACAAACAGTAATATCTCCACATTGCAAGGTGCAATTCTGAAATTTTTTGCTTTTTCCTGTTAATCCTAGCATGATAAAGAAGATTCAAAGAGAGTGAGATGCCAGCTCCTTTCATTCAGTCAGTAGCTTCAAACATTTCTGGTATATGAATAACATGATGTTTTTCAATGGCAAAAATCAATGAATATTGTAAATGCACAAACAGTAATATCTCCACATTGCAAGGTGCAATTCTGAAATTTTTTGCTTTTTCCTGCTAATCCTAGCATGATAAAGAAGATTCAAAGAGAGTGAGATGCCAGCTCCTTTCATTCAGTCAGTAGCTTCAAACATTTCTGGACGTTTTTCAATGGCAAAAATCAATGAATATTGTAAATGCACAAACAGTAATATCTCCACATTGCAAGGTGCAATTCTGAAATTTTTTGCTTTTTCCTGCTAATCCTAGCATGATAAAGAAGATTCAAAGAGAGTGAGATGCCAGCTCCTTTCATTCAGTCAGTAGCTTCAAACATTTCTGGATGTTTTTCAATGGCAAAAATCAATGAATATTGTAAATGCACAAACAGTAATATCTCCACATTGCAAGGTGCAATTCTGAAATTTTTTGCTTTTTCCTGCTAATCCTAGCAGGATAAAGAAGATTCAAAGAGAGTGAGATGCCAGCTCCTTTCATTCAGTCAGTAGCTTCAAACATTTCTGGTATATGAAAAACATGTTTTTCAATGGCAAAAATCAATGAATATTGTAAATGCACAAACAGTAATATCTCCACATTGCAAGGTGCAATTCTGAAATTTTTTGCTTTTTCCTGCTAATCCTAGCAGGATAAAGAAGATTCAAAGAGAGTGAGATGCCAGCTCCTTTCATTCAGTCAGTAGCTTCAAACATTTCTGGTATATGAAAAACATGTTTTTCAATGGCAAAAATCAATGAATATTGTAAATGCACAAACAGTAATATCTCCACATTGCAAGGTGCAATTCTGAAATTTTTTGCTTTTTCCTGCTAATCCTAGCATGATAAAGAAGATTCAAAGAGAGTGAGATGCCAGCTCCTTTCATTCAGTCAGTAGCTTCAAACATTTCTGGACGTTTTTCAATGGCAAAAATCAATGAATATTGTAAATGCACAAACAGTAATATCTCCACATTGCAAGGTGCAATTCTGAAATTTTTTGCTTTTTCCTGTTAATCCTAGCATGATAAAGAAGATTCAAAGATAGTGAGATGCCAGCTCCTTTCATTCAGTCAGTAGCTTCAAACATTTCTGGTATATGAAAAACATGTTTTTCAATGGCAAAAATCAATGAATATTGTAAATGCACAAACAGTAATATCTCCACATTGCAAGGTGCAATTCTGAAATTTTTTGCTTTTTCCTGCTAATCCTAGCATGATAAAGAAGATTCAAAGAGAGTGAGATGCCAGCTCCTTTCATTCAGTCAGTAGCTTCAAACATTTCTGGTATATGAAAAACATGTTTTTCAATGGCAAAAATCAATGAATATTGTAAATGCACAAACAGTAATATCTCCACATTGCAAGGTGCAATTCTGAAATTTTTTGCTTTTTCCTGCTAATCCTAGCATGATAAAGAAGATTCAAAGAGAGTGAGATGCCAGCTCCTTTCATTCAGTCAGTAGCTTCAAACATTTCTGGTATATGAAAAACATGTTTTTCAATGGCAAAAATCAATGAATATTGTAAATGCACAAACAGTAATATCTCCACATTGCAAGGTGCAATTCTGAAATTTTTTGCTTTTTCCTGCTAATCCTAGCATGATAAAGAAGATTCAAAGAGAGTGAGATGCCAGCTCCTTTCATTCAGTCAGTAGCTTCAAACATTTCTGGTATATGAAAAACGTTTTTCAATGGCAAAAATCAATGAATATTGTAAATGCACAAACAGTAATATCTCCACATTGCAAGGTGCAATTCTGAAATTTTTTGCTTTTTCCTGCTAATCCTAGCATGATAAAGAAGATTCAAAGAGAGTGAGATGCCAGCTCCTTTCATTCAGTCAGTAGCTTCAAACATTTCTGGACGTTTTTCAATGGCAAAAATCAATGAATATTGTAAATGCACAAACAGTAATATCTCCACATTGCAAGGTGCAATTCTGAAATTTTTTGCTTTTTCCTGCTAATCCTAGCAGGATAAAGAACATTCAAAGAGAGTGAGATGCCAGCTCCTTTCATTCAGTCAGTAGCTTCAAACATTCCTGGTATATGAAAAACATGTTTTTCAATGGCAAAAATCAATGAATATTGTAAATGCACAAACAGTAATATCTCCACATTGCAAGGTGCAATTCTGAAATTTTTGCTTTTTCCTGCTAATCCTAGCATGATAAAGAAGATTCAAAGAGAGTGAGATGCCAGCTCCTTTCATTCAGTCAGTAGCTTCAAACATTTCTGGTATATGAAAAACATGTTTTTCAATGGCAAAAATCAATGAATATTGTAAATGCACAAACAGTAATATCTCCACATTGCAAGGTGCAATTCTGAAATTTTTTGCTTTTTCCTGCTAATCCTAGCATGATAAAGAAGATTCAAAGAGAGTGAGATGCCAGCTCCTTTCATTCAGTCAGTAGCTTCAAACATTTCTGGTATATGAAAAACATGTTTTTCAATGGCAAAAATCAATGAATATTGTAAATGCACAAACAGTAATATCTCCACATTGCAAGGTGCAATTCTGAAATTTTTTGCTTTTTCCTGCTAATCCTAGCATGATAAAGAAGATTCAAAGAGAGTGAGATGCCAGCTCCTTTCATTCAGTCAGTAGCTTCAAACATTTCTGGTGTATGAAAAACGTTTTTCAATGGCAAAAATCAATGAATATTGTAAATGCACAAACAGTAATATCTCCACATTGCAAGGTGCAATTCTGAAATTTTTTGCTTTTTCCTGCTAATCCTAGCAGGATAAAGAAGATTCAAAGAGAGTGAGATGCCAGCTCCTTTCATTCAGTCAGTAGCTTCAAACATTTCTGGATGTTTTTCAATGGCAAAAATCAATGAATATTGTAAATGCACAAACAGTAATATCTCCACATTGCAAGGTGCAATTCTGAAATTTTTTGCTTTTTCCTGCTAATCCTAGCAGGATAAAGAAGATTCAAAGAGAGTGAGATGCCAGCTCCTTTCATTCAGTCAGTAGCTTCAAACATTTCTGGTATATGAAAAACATGTTTTTCAATGGCAAAAATCAATGAATATTGTAAATGCACAAACAGTAATATCTCCACATTGCAAGGTGCAATTCTGAAATTTTTTGCTTTTTCCTGCTAATCCTAGCAGGATAAAGAAGATTCAAAGAGAGTGAGATGCCAGCTCCTTTCATTCAGTCAGTAGCTTCAAACATTTCTGGTATATGAAAAACATGTTTTTCAATGGCAAAAATCAATGAATATTGTAAATGCACAAACAGTAATATCTCCACATTGCAAGGTGCAATTCTGAAATTTTTTGCTTTTTCCTGCTAATCCTAGCATGATAAAGAAGATTCAAAGAGAGTGAGATGCCAGCTCCTTTCATTCAGTCAGTAGCTTCAAACATTTCTGGTATATGAAAAACATGTTTTTCAATGGCAAAAATCAATGAATATTGTAAATGCACAAACAGTAATATCTCCACATTGCAAGGTGCAATTCTGAAATTTTTTGCTTTTTCCTGCTAATCCTAGCATGATAAAGAAGATTCAAAGAGAGTGAGATGCCAGCTCCTTTCATTCAGTCAGTAGCTTCAAACATTTCTGGTATATGAAAAACGTTTTTCAATGGCAAAAATCAATGAATATTGTAAATGCACAAACAGTAATATCTCCACATTGCAAGGTGCAATTCTGAAATTTTTTGCTTTTTCCTGCTAATCCTAGCATGATAAAGAAGATTCAAAGAGAGTGAGATGCCAGCTCCTTTCATTCAGTCAGTAGCTTCAAACATTTCTGGACGTTTTTCAATGGCAAAAATCAATGAATATTGTAAATGCACAAACAGTAATATCTCCACATTGCAAGGTGCAATTCTGAAATTTTTTGCTTTTTCCTGCTAATCCTAGCAGGATAAAGAAGATTCAAAGAGAGTGAGATGCCAGCTCCTTTCATTCAGTCAGTAGCTTCAAACATTCCTGGTATATGAAAAACATGTTTTTCAATGGCAAAAATCAATGAATATTGTAAATGCACAAACAGTAATATCTCCACATTGCAAGGTGCAATTCTGAAATTTTTGCTTTTTCCTGCTAATCCTAGCATGATAAAGAAGATTCAAAGAGAGTGAGATGCCAGCTCCTTTCATTCAGTCAGTAGCTTCAAACATTTCTGGTATATGAAAAACATGTTTTTCAATGGCAAAAATCAATGAATATTGTAAATGCACAAACAGTAATATCTCCACATTGCAAGGTGCAATTCTGAAATTTTTTGCTTTTTCCTGCTAATCCTAGCATGATAAAGAAGATTCAAAGAGAGTGAGATGCCAGCTCCTTTCATTCAGTCAGTAGCTTCAAACATTTCTGGTGTATGAAAAACGTTTTTCAATGGCAAAAATCAATGAATATTGTAAATGCACAAACAGTAATATCTCCACATTGCAAGGTGCAATTCTGAAATTTTTTGCTTTTTCCTGCTAATCCTAGCAGGATAAAGAAGATTCAAAGAGAGTGAGATGCCAGCTCCTTTCATTCAGTCAGTAGCTTCAAACATTTCTGGATGTTTTTCAATGGCAAAAATCAATGAATATTGTAAATGCACAAACAGTAATATCTCCACATTGCAAGGTGCAATTCTGAAATTTTTTGCTTTTTCCTGCTAATCCTAGCAGGATAAAGAAGATTCAAAGAGAGTGAGATGCCAGCTCCTTTCATTCAGTCAGTAGCTTCAAACATTTCTGGTATATGAAAAACATGTTTTTCAATGGCAAAAATCAATGAATATTGTAAATGCACAAACAGTAATATCTCCACATTGCAAGGTGCAATTCTGAAATTTTTTGCTTTTTCCTGCTAATCCTAGCAGGATAAAGAAGATTCAAAGAGAGTGAGATGCCAGCTCCTTTCATTCAGTCAGTAGCTTCAAACATTTCTGGTATATGAAAAACATGTTTTTCAATGGCAAAAATCAATGAATATTGTAAATGCACAAACAGTAATATCTCCACATTGCAAGGTGCAATTCTGAAATTTTTTGCTTTTTCCTGCTAATCCTAGCATGATAAAGAAGATTCAAAGAGAGTGAGATGCCAGCTCCTTTCATTCAGTCAGTAGCTTCAAACATTTCTGGTATATGAAAAACATGTTTTTCAATGGCAAAAATCAATGAATATTGTAAATGCACAAACAGTAATATCTCCACATTGCAAGGTGCAATTCTGAAATTTTTTGCTTTTTCCTGCTAATCCTAGCATGATAAAGAAGATTCAAAGAGAGTGAGATGCCAGCTCCTTTCATTCAGTCAGTAGCTTCAAACATTTCTGGTATATGAAAAACGTTTTTCAATGGCAAAAATCAATGAATATTGTAAATGCACAAACAGTAATATCTCCACATTGCAAGGTGCAATTCTGAAATTTTTTGCTTTTTCCTGCTAATCCTAGCATGATAAAGAAGATTCAAAGAGAGTGAGATGCCAGCTCCTTTCATTCAGTCAGTAGCTTCAAACATTTCTGGACGTTTTTCAATGGCAAAAATCAATGAATATTGTAAATGCACAAACAGTAATATCTCCACATTGCAAGGTGCAATTCTGAAATTTTTTGCTTTTTCCTGCTAATCCTAGCAGGATAAAGAAGATTCAAAGAGAGTGAGATGCCAGCTCCTTTCATTCAGTCAGTAGCTTCAAACATTCCTGGTATATGAAAAACATGTTTTTCAATGGCAAAAATCAATGAATATTGTAAATGCACAAACAGTAATATCTCCACATTGCAAGGTGCAATTCTGAAATTTTTGCTTTTTCCTGCTAATCCTAGCATGATAAAGAAGATTCAAAGAGAGTGAGATGCCAGCTCCTTTCATTCAGTCAGTAGCTTCAAACATTTCTGGTATATGAAAAACATGTTTTTCAATGGCAAAATCCAATGAATATTGTAAATGCACAAACAGTAATATCTCCACATTGCAAGGTGCAATTCTGAAATTTTTTGCTTTTTCCTGCTAATCCTAGCAGGATAAAGAAGATTCAAAGAGAGTGAGATGCCAGCTCCTTTCATTCAGTCAGTAGCTTCAAACATTTCTGGTATATGAAAAACATGTTTTTCAATGGCAAAAATCAATGAATATTGTAAATGCACAAACAGTAATATCTCCACATTGCAAGGTGCAATTCTGAAATTTTTTGCTTTTTCCTGCTAATCCTAGCAGGATAAAGAAGATTCAAAGAGAGTGAGATGCCAGCTCCTTTCATTCAGTCAGTAGCTTCAAACATTTCTGGTATATGAAAAACATGTTTTTCAATGGCAAAAATCAATGAATATTGTAAATGCACAAACAGTAATATCTCCACATTGCAAGGTGCAATTCTGAAATTTTTTGCTTTTTCCTGCTAATCCTAGCATGATAAAGAAGATTCAAAGAGAGTGAGATGCCAGCTCCTTTCATTCAGTCAGTAGCTTCAAACATTTCTGGACGTTTTTCAATGGCAAAAATCAATGAATATTGTAAATGCACAAACAGTAATATCTCCACATTGCAAGGTGCAATTCTGAAATTTTTTGCTTTTTCCTGTTAATCCTAGCATGATAAAGAAGATTCAAAGAGAGTGAGATGCCAGCTCCTTTCATTCAGTCAGTAGCTTCAAACATTTCTGGTATATGAAAAACATGTTTTTCAATGGCAAAAATCAATGAATATTGTAAATGCACAAACAGTAATATCTCCACATTGCAAGGTGCAATTCTGAAATTTTTTGCTTTTTCCTGCTAATCCTAGCATGATAAAGAAGATTCAAAGAGAGTGAGATGCCAGCTCCTTTCATTCAGTCAGTAGCTTCAAACATTTCTGGTATATGAAAAACATGTTTTTCAATGGCAAAAATCAATGAATATTGTAAATGCACAAACAGTAATATCTCCACATTGCAAGGTGCAATTCTGAAATTTTTTGCTTTTTCCTGCTAATCCTAGCATGATAAAGAAGATTCAAAGAGAGTGAGATGCCAGCTCCTTTCATTCAGTCAGTAGCTTCAAACATTTCTGGTATATGAAAAACATGTTTTTCAATGGCAAAAATCAATGAATATTGTAAATGCACAAACAGTAATATCTCCACATTGCAAGGTGCAATTCTGAAATTTTTTGCTTTTTCCTGCTAATCCTAGCATGATAAAGAAGATTCAAAGAGAGTGAGATGCCAGCTCCTTTCATTCAGTCAGTAGCTTCAAACATTTCTGGTGTATGAAAAACGTTTTTCAATGGCAAAAATCAATGAATATTGTAAATGCACAAACAGTAATATCTCCACATTGCAAGGTGCAATTCTGAAATTTTTTGCTTTTTCCTGCTAATCCTAGCAGGATAAAGAAGATTCAAAGAGAGTGAGATGCCAGCTCCTTTCATTCAGTCAGTAGCTTCAAACATTTCTGGATGTTTTTCAATGGCAAAAATCAATGAATATTGTAAATGCACAAACAGTAATATCTCCACATTGCAAGGTGCAATTCTGAAATTTTTTGCTTTTTCCTGCTAATCCTAGCAGGATAAAGAAGATTCAAAGAGAGTGAGATGCCAGCTCCTTTCATTCAGTCAGTAGCTTCAAACATTTCTGGTATATGAAAAACATGTTTTTCAATGGCAAAAATCAATGAATATTGTAAATGCACAAACAGTAATATCTCCACATTGCAAGGTGCAATTCTGAAATTTTTTGCTTTTTCCTGCTAATCCTAGCAGGATAAAGAAGATTCAAAGAGAGTGAGATGCCAGCTCCTTTCATTCAGTCAGTAGCTTCAAACATTTCTGGTATATGAAAAACGTTTTTCAATGGCAAAAATCAATAAATATTGTAAATGCACAAACAGTAATATCTCCACATTGCAAGGTGCAATTCTGAAATTTTTTGCTTTTTCCTGCTAATCCTAGCATGATAAAGAAGATTCAAAGAGAGTGAGATGCCAGCTCCTTTCATTCAGTCAGTAGCTTCAAACATTTCTGGACGTTTTTCAATGGCAAAAATCAATGAATATTGTAAATGCACAAACAGTAATATCTCCACATTGCAAGGTGCAATTCTGAAATTTTTTGCTTTTTCCTGCTAATCCTAGCAGGATAAAGAAGATTCAAAGAGAGTGAGATGCCAGCTCCTTTCATTCAGTCAGTAGCTTCAAACATTCCTGGTATATGAAAAACATGTTTTTCAATGGCAAAAATCAATGAATATTGTAAATGCACAAACAGTAATATCTCCACATTGCAAGGTGCAATTCTGAAATTTTTTTGCTTTTTCCTGCTAATCCTAGCATGATAAAGAAGATTCAAAGAGAGTGAGATGCCAGCTCCTTTCATTCAGTCAGTAGCTTCAAACATTTCTGGTATATGAAAAACATGTTTTTCAATGGCAAAAATCAATGAATATTGTAAATGCACAAACAGTAATATCTCCACATTGCAAGGTGCAATTCTGAAATTTTTTGCTTTTTCCTGCTAATCCTAGCAGGATAAAGAAGATTCAAAGAGAGTGAGATGCCAGCTCCTTTCATTCAGTCAGTAGCTTCAAACATTTCTGGTATATGAAAAACATGTTTTTCAATGGCAAAAATCAATGAATATTGTAAATGCACAAACAGTAATATCTCCACATTGCAAGGTGCAATTCTGAAATTTTTTGCTTTTTCCTGCTAATCCTAGCATGATAAAGAAGATTCAAAGAGAGTGAGATGCCAGCTCCTTTCATTCAGTCAGTAGCTTCAAACATTTCTGGTATATGAAAAACATGTTTTTCAATGGCAAAAATCAATGAATATTGTAAATGCACAAACAGTAATATCTCCACATTGCAAGGTGCAATTCTGAAATTTTTTGCTTTTTCCTGCTAATCCTAGCATGATAAAGAAGATTCAAAGAGAGTGAGATGCCAGCTCCTTTCATTCAGTCAGTAGCTTCAAACATTTCTGGTATATGAAAAACATGTTTTTCAATGGCAAAAATCAATGAATATTGTAAATGCACAAACAGTAATATCTCCACATTGCAAGGTGCAATTCTGAAATTTTTTGCTTTTTCCTGCTAATCCTAGCATGATAAAGAAGATTCAAAGAGAGTGAGATGCCAGCTCCTTTCATTCAGTCAGTAGCTTCAAACATTTCTGGTGTATGAAAAACGTTTTTCAATGGCAAAAATCAATGAATATTGTAAATGCACAAACAGTAATATCTCCACATTGCAAGGTGCAATTCTGAAATTTTTTGCTTTTTCCTGCTAATCCTAGCAGGATAAAGAAGATTCAAAGAGAGTGAGATGCCAGCTCCTTTCATTCAGTCAGTAGCTTCAAACATTTCTGGATGTTTTTCAATGGCAAAAATCAATGAATATTGTAAATGCACAAACAGTAATATCTCCACATTGCAAGGTGCAATTCTGAAATTTTTTGCTTTTTCCTGCTAATCCTAGCAGGATAAAGAAGATTCAAAGAGAGTGAGATGCCAGCTCCTTTCATTCAGTCAGTAGCTTCAAACATTTCTGGTATATGAAAAACTTGTTTTTCAATGGCAAAAATCAATGAATATTGTAAATGCACAAACAGTAATATCTCCACATTGCAAGGTGCAATTCTGAAATTTTTTGCTTTTTCCTGCTAATCCTAGCAGGATAAAGAAGATTCAAAGAGAGTGAGATGCCAGCTCCTTTCATTCAGTCAGTAGCTTCAAACATTTCTGGTATATGAAAAACGTTTTTCAATGGCAAAAATCAATGAATATTGTAAATGCACAAACAATATCTCCACATTGCAAGGTGCAATTCTGAAATTTTTTGCTTTTTCCTGCTAATCCTAGCATGATAAAGAAGATTCAAAGAGAGTGAGATGCCAGCTCCTTTCTTTCAGTCAGTAGCTTCAAACATTTCTGGACATTTTTCAATGGCAAAAATCAATGAATATTGTAAATGCACAAACAGTAATATCTCCACATTGCAAGGTGCAATTCTGAAATTTTTTGCTTTTTCCTGCTAATCCTAGCAGGATAAAGAAGATTCAAAGAGAGTGAGATGCCAGCTCCTTTCATTCAGTCAGTAGCTTCAAACATTCCTGGTATATGAAAAACATGTTTTTCAATGGCAAAAATCAATGAATATTGTAAATGCACAAACAGTAATATCTCCACATTGCAAGGTGCAATTCTGAAATTTTTTTGCTTTTTCCTGCTAATCCTAGCATGATAAAGAAGATTCAAAGAGAGTGAGATGCCAGCTCCTTTCATTCAGTCAGTAGCTTCAAACATTTCTGGTATATGAAAAACATGTTTTTCAATGGCAAAAATCAATGAATATTGTAAATGCACAAACAGTAATATCTCCACATTGCAAGGTGCAATTCTGAAATTTTTTGCTTTTTCCTGCTAATCCTAGCAGGATAAAGAAGATTCAAAGAGAGTGAGATGCCAGCTCCTTTCATTCAGTCAGTAGCTTCAAACATTTCTGGTATATGAAAAACATGTTTTTCAATGGCAAAAATCAATGAATATTGTAAATGCACAAACAGTAATATCTCCACATTGCAAGGTGCAATTCTGAAATTTTTTGCTTTTTCCTGCTAATCCTAGCAGGATAAAGAAGATTCAAAGAGAGTGAGATGCCAGCTCCTTTCATTCAGTCAGTAGCTTCAAACATTTCTGGTATATGAAAAACATGTTTTTCAATGGCAAAAATCAATGAATATTGTAAATGCACAAACAGTAATATCTCCACATTGCAAGGTGCAATTCTGAAATTTTTTGCTTTTTCCTGCTAATCCTAGCATGATAAAGAAGATTCAAAGAGAGTGAGATGGGGGGAGTGGCCTGAGCACAGGACGAGATGGCAGCTTGATCCTGAGCTCCCTGAGGGCTAAAACTACAAAGCGACGATAAAAGCAACTTAAGAAGATTTACTCGTTCAATTCTTACATGGATTAACTCCCTAAAGCTTAAGGATCATCTGGATACTGAAAAGACTCTCCCTGACCCGTTATTCTGGGAGATATTTCGTTTGGAAGCAGTGAGGTGCGTCCTTGATTTCATGCCAGTCGTGGGTATTGTGACATAGACCTGCAGGCTTGCAGGTCTGTGTGTCTCTGCAAGGGGACCCTCCCTACTCCCTTCCTCTGGACCTAGGAACACTGCTTATCGGGTGCTATCGGACAATTTGCAAAGGATTCATATTTTGAGGAAGGTGGCAAGGAGCCCTTAAAGCCTGCTCTGCTGTTGTGGGAGGCCGGTGGCTGCGGGACGAGCCGATTATATACCTCAGCTTTTACAGCCTGTGCTGGGAAGTAACAAGGACCGAGTCCTAACTAGACCCACGGGACCCTGTAGCCCTGAAAACGGCCCCACTGTACTGGACCGCCAGCCTGCAAGCTGTCCCTGCCTGCTATCCACCCCACTACCAGCTGCGACCGGGGGTAAGACTCCTACAGAGATACCACCGCCCGGCGCTGTACCACCCTGCTACTAGCTGCGACCAGTGACAGGACTCCGGAAGTTAAAAACACCGGCCGGCACTTTCTGTGGAGGATCGCGGACCCCGGGGACCTTCCAGATCTACAATCAAGTAAGAAGATTGTGAGACCGGAGCCCTGAGAAGTCCAGCACACGGACGCCAAGCTACGGGACCTTCCTGCTTCAGGACGCCGGCAGCAGCCCGAAGACCCGGCCCTGCTCACAGCTGACGCGGCTACACGGAGGAGCGGAACTGTAGATATCATCTAAAAAGGCCGCGCGGTCCCGCTGCTGTGGTGACGGAGACCGCGTGATAATCTGTCCCCCTCCACGGTCCTGCAACCTAAAGAGTGGACACTGAGACCGGGGACTTAGGTGAACCAATAGGACTCTGTCCCCTGAAGATCGACCCCTTCTATCAAGCCACAGGACTCTCCCTGACTGGAGACGCCGGCGGCCGCCAGGCAACCCGTCCCTGCTCCCAGCTGAAGTAGCTCTACGGAACACCGGACCGGACCTACAGGACCCCGCACCTTGGAGAAGTGGCACTGCCTCTCCGGACCAAGCCTCCTGCCTCTACGGGACAAGACCCCTAAATCTAGCTGAGGACCGGGACCCCAAGCCTGAACGACGCGGATACCGGGAGCCGGAGCGGGACTGCATACTTCAAAGTAAGGTGAGCTAAACCCAGGCTGACGCCCGGGCTCTTACCTAACTTCTGGGGACCCGTCCTTTAAAATCCCGGGGCTGCTGCGGTCGTAGCGGTGTCTCTCCCTCCTGCAGCGGCGCCGATCTGTCCCCTTCTCCCTTCAGCTGACTGCCACCGATGGTTCCTGCGGCCGGGCTCCTTACTTCCTGTGCGGCTGTTACTTGTTTCCTGGGGCTGTTCCTAGAGTGACGGTGCCCCTCCGCTGCAACGGACCCGCTCTGCTCCACCCCCTCCTTGTTTGACGGACACCGCCGGTGTTCACAGCCCACATTCCTATAACCCCGGGTCTATTATAGCGGCGGCGGTTTCCCCCTCCTGCTGCTGGGGGGGCCGCTCTGATGTCCCTGATCCTAACTGACAGGAGCCACCGGTACTTACAGTCCGCTTCATTCCTCCCCGCTGTGCCGCTCTGCTGCTGACTCTGCTGAATCTGTGACTCTGGTGCCTGGCTCCGCAGACCCCTGTGGGTTGATTCCCCTACCTGCTGCAACACTGCTAAATCTTGTATGCTGCCGATATTTGAGCCCTACAGACTCCTATGACTCTATTCTTTATTTCTGCAGCAACACAGCTGTGCTCCGTGTCCATAGTACTGAATTTCCACTGGCACATTTAAAATTCCCGCCTCTATCTGTATCATTGCTCTGCTCTGCTGTCCAAGGTGCTGATCTTACATTATTCAGATTCTCCTGCCTCCTGTTGCGGCGTCGCTCTGCACTGCTGTCCATGGTGCTGATCTGAACTGCTGTCCATGGTGCTGAACTTATATTAGTCTGTACTGCTGTCCATGGTGCTGAACTTATACCAGTCAATTTCTCCTGCCTCCTGCTGCAGCGTCGATCTGAACTGCTGTCCATGGTGCTGATTCTATATTAATACTGATACAGAGGTTTATTAAACTCCAAACGGTGTAATATCATTTTGACTGCGAGACTTGACTCTGAGGGGAGGGGGGGGATAGGAGGATCTGTTTCTGCCCTCATATATATACCCTGTGACTACGCTACTTGATATATATATAACAGTTGGTGCCCATGGAACTCTACAGATTTGCAAGCCTCCATAATACTTAGTTTCATGTTAAGAACTATATGTGCCTTTTATTTTTATCCCTCAGGTCAATTTCATTATTTTTTTTTTGTTACTTTTGATTGTAATTCATATTTTAAGGATTGCATTTTAGGGGGTACATAATTTTGCAGTTTTTAAGGGTATTGATTGTCTTTTGTTGGATTGATATTTGTTTAACGCAAATTTCTTCTAGCCATTGTTCCCAGTCATTTTGCAACCCTAAAGTCTTTTGTCCACCTTTTAGGTCAAATATTTTTAGTGTCATTTTAGTGTTTTTCTATATATATATACCCATAGGTCTGATATTTTATAATGGCGGCTAATAAAAAAAATACCCAAAAGTCTTTGGAAGCTCCCCTTAAAACTAGTGCGGTTAGAGCGAAGTCCTCCCAACGCTTTTCATTTTCAAACCCATCAGAAGATGCTGTCAATACTGTCAGTCCACTTAAGTCCAGATCACCTCATAGAAATCCGGAAGACAGACAGAGTTCTAAAATAAGCTCTCCCACCAAAGAATCTTCTAAAAGTCTATTATCTCCAAAACCACAGAGAATTCCTGATGCTAAACCTGCCCCTTCTACCGTAGTTAAAGAAAAAAAAGTGGAAGAGATGGATATTTCCATCTCATCAAAGAGAAGGGACCCAGGAGCCTGGAGCAACAAGTATTCTTCACTGGCTACGAGTTCGGAGGAGGAATCCTCGGACACGTCTCCTAATCCTAGTCCAGATAAGAGACGTGCTAAAAAGGACTTTTCCCCTTCGTCCCCAGACCCTACGCTTAGTGTCCCGGTCAAAATGCCCATTTCACAAGAGTTGGGAAATACCGACCTTGGTTCATATCTGGACAATCTTTTAAAGACAATTGACAGAAATATGAAACTGGGCTTCGAGAAACAGGTAGACACCATGAAATCTACTTTGGAAGCTTTTGGTCTTAAATTGGAGGAAAACACTAAAAGACTTGAAACGGTGGAGGGAAGGGTAGAGTCTGTCTCTTCTGATAATCTAGAAATTAAATCTGAGCTTAAAAGACTCAGATTAAAAGTTGCGGATTTGGAGGATAGGAGTAGGAGAAATAATTTGAAAATTAGAGGCATATCTGAGGACGTTTCTCCCTCAGATGTCTTGGCTTTTGTCAAAGACTTATTTCACAAGACAATCCCATCCCTCTCTGAGCAGGATCTTATTATCGATAGGGCCCATCGCCTATTTCGTCCGACCTCCATCTCCTCGGATCTTCCTAGGGATGTAATAGTTAGGTTACATTTTTTCTCGACCAAAGAGAAAATCTTGAATTATATTAGGGAAAACAGGACTTTTCCAGAGCCTTTTTCGCACCTAAAAATCTTCTCAGATTTTTCCAAAGAAACCATGGATACAAGAAGGTCATACAAACTGACCACAGATAGACTGAGGGATATGAATATCCCGTATAGGTGGGGCTTTCCAGTAAAGTTGCTGATTTTCTTTAACCGGAAAACATTCACTCTTACAGATCCTGATGAAGGCCCTAAATTTTTTGATTTTATAAAAGACATTCCCTACAAAGTTACAAAGGCACCCCACCGCTGAAATGATAAACACTACTCCCTCGGGAGTCCCCTTTAAAAATAAACTCATTTTATCACCTCACCTAACATGCTATAATAAATTTATCATTCTTCTTTACATTTAGCCTTCATGGTTTGTCCACATTATTTTTCCCCCCAATCTGAGGGAGAACCTTTTCGGTGAAGGTTCCCTCAGGAGATTTTTTGATTCGTTTTTTCTTTTTCTTTGAATACTTGGTTATTGTTATTACTATCTTTGAATTAATATTAGAGATATTGTATTCCAGCTTTGATTGTCGGTTGATTTTTATTTTTTGGGAATTTGTTGGACCAACTGACCCCTCTCCTTGTGATTTACTTTGATTATTAATTTACCTATGCCTATCAAGATCATCACCTATAATGTAAGAGGCCTAAACAGTCCCAATAAGAGATTCTCCCTTTGGAAGGAATTGGGTCATCTTGGTGCTGATGTTGCGTGTCTTCAGGAGACAAGGTTTGCCGAGGGAAAACACCCTACCTTCACCCACAAACGCTACCCTCATATATTTGAATCCACTAGCGACCGGAAAAAAGCCGGTGTAGCTACAGTGATCAGAGATTCTGTCCCATTTGAGTTTTTAGATCAGCATAAAGATGTCAATGGAAGGTTCCATATATTGCTCTGTAAACTGAATAATCATGAGTGCACTGTTGTTAACCTATACGCCCCAAATAAAAAGCAAATACCCTTTTTGAACAAGGTTTTCAGAAAGGTTGAAGAGGTTAGGAGAGGTGAATTGATTTTTTTAGGAGACTTCAACATGGTCCCAGACGGGCATAAGGACTCTTCCTCCCCCAGCCGTCACTTATACCCAACGCTAAATAATTGGCTTTATAAAAACGAACTATTTGATACATTTAGATGTCTGCAAACTACCTCCAAAGAATTCTCCCACTTTTCGGATGCGCACCAAACGGCCTCTAGAATTGACTTAATAATAACTGATGTCTTTTCTTTACCCAAATTCTCTAACGTATCTATAGGCCTTAGGTCTCTATCAGATCATGCCCCTACGTCATGTGAAATTCATATTGGTCCTCTTATTACAAATGGATTTCTTTGGAAATGTAGATCTTCACTTATTCATAACACCAAAAACAAAAAAATTATTGAAAAAGCTATTTCTGATTATTTTAGGGAGAACGATACCCCAGACTTATCTAATCCTTTCTCCAGCTGGTGCGCTCACAAGGCTGTCCTTCGTGGTGTACTAATGCAGATATCCTCATCTGAAAAAAAAGAAAAAAGAACAAAAATTAATTCTCTTCAAAAACTGATTAGGGAAAAAGAACTAGAACAAATAAATCTTCCTTCCCCTTCCCCAATAATTCAAAAAGAGCTCTCAAATTTAAGGGTAGAGCTAAAATCAGAAATTTCTTCCTCCTATGATGCGATTATTCGGAAATCAAAATTTAATTACTATGCGGCTCTAAATAAACCTACCCGCTTTATGGCCCGCCTAGTCAAATGTAAAAGAGCAATTAATAGAATAGATAAAATAAAAAACAATAGTGGAATAACGTTTTGCCACCCTAAAGATATAGTGAACCAGTTTGCAAATTTTTACAAAAAACTCTACAACATCAAAACTGATCCTCTAATTTCCCATCCTCACCCAGATGCAATCAACAAATTTTTATCCTCCATTAACCTACCGAAATTGAGCCCTCTGGATCACGAGTCATTGAATAAGCCTTTTTCTAACCTTGAAATTATTAACACAATAAAGCAACTTAAAGATTTCAAGGCTCCGGGTCCAGATGGGTTCATCAATGAGTATTAAAAAACTTTTTGTGACCTACTTTCTTCCCCTCTCACGAAAATTTTCAATCATGCTTCCTCAATAAGCTCCTTCCCCTCAGAAATGCTGGAAGCCACCATTACCCTAATACCCAAGTCTAAGGATGAGAGAGATAATGTTAAAAATTATAGGCCCATTTCGCTAATTAACACTGATATTAAGATATATTCGAAAATTCTGGCCAATCGTTTATCGACTATTCTCCCATCTCTCATCAACGACGATCAGATTGGCTTCGTTGGTGGGAGGCAAGCAACTGATGGCTCTAGAAGACTTCTGAATATTATTAAGGTGATAAATACGGCGAAACTCCCAACTTCATTGCTTGCTTTAGACGCTGAAAAAGCTTTCGACAGGTTAAATTGGCTATACCTTAAACTCACCCTTATTAAATTCGGTTTTGATAACAAATTTCTCTCTTCAATTATGGCCCTCTATTCTAACCCCCAAGCAAAAATTTATGTTAACAATTATCTCTCAAATCCAATCCCTATCACAAATGGTACTAGACAGGGTTGCCCACTTTCCCCCCTTCTCTTTGTCCTGGCTATGGAGCCTTTGGCACAGAGGATTAGAGAAAACACTGACATTAGGGGGATTTCTACCCCATCTCGAGAATTTAAAATTGGCCTCTTTGCAGATGATGTTATGCTTTCCTTACTGGACCCAGTAAATTCGGTTGCGGAAGTTTCGAAGGTTCTAGAACTATTCTCTCAGATTTCTTATTTTAAGATCAATAATGAGAAGTCTAAACTTTTAAACATTAATCTGGACCGTCAGACGAGAGAGGTTTTACACTCGAGATTTTCCTTCGGTTTGGCTAAACGCAATCTGACTTATTTGGGGATCAGTATTGGTAAAACTATTAACTCAACAATTTCTGACAACCTGGTTCTGATTGAGGATATCGTCCGTGGAGATTTGATGGAATTTTTGAAAAGAGATTTGTCATGGTGGGGTAGAGTCCTCTCTATTAAGATGTTTGTTCTACCCAAAATCTTGTATTTTTTCCGCAACTTACCTTTAACTATTTCTCACATCTTTATTCAAAAAATTCAAAATCAGATTAATTCCTATGTCTGGGATAATAAACGTGCGAGGATATCTGCAGATATATTGTACAAGAATAAGTGCAACGGAGGTCTGAGCCACCCTAATATTTCCGCTTACTATTTGGCAAACCTCATCAAACAGAGCAGTAATTGGTTTAATTCTGACAGTCCCCCAGCTTGGATGACTCTGGAGACCTTCTTAAATAATGGTTCTTCTCCCCGTGAATTGTTACTTAGGCATCTCTTTAAACAGTGCACTCATGATTCTTCCCATCCTATTTTCCAGGCGATTATTGACGCCTGGAAAAAAATCGCCAAAAGAAAGAAAAAGAGTCCCCTAAGAGATTCTGATAGGGATAAATTTTCTTTTGTCAAAAATTTTCCAATTGGTTTTGTTGCTGATCTGTATAACTCTTCCATTCCAGATCAGTGGGACAATAAAGGGTTAAGGAAAATTGGAGACTTCTATGAAGCTTCTGCCTTTATTCCTTTCCAAACTCTTAAAAAAAGATTCAACTTACCTTCCTCTGATTTCTTTTTATACTCTCATTTAAAGAGCATTATTCTGGAATTTATTTCTGGTAAACTTATTGTTTCTGAAACCTCGGTGAACCTGTTAAGCAACCCATCTCACAAAATTTTTTGGAGCCTGAGACACATATATAACAGCTTCAATAATGATCTTTCCTTCCAAAAACACCTCTACATGATACGCTGGGAAAAAGATCTAAAACTCAATTTCCAATCCGATCAATGGGAGAGTGCTGTTCTTTTTTCTCAGGCCTCTAATATATCTATGCCCTTACAAGAGGCTTACTTCAAAATTCTAACCAGATGGTATTACACTCCAATCAGGCTTCACCATATAAAGCCCAGCAACTCTCCCCTTTGTTGGAGGGAGTGCGGCCTTAGGGGAGATCTTTTACATCTCTTTTGGAGCTGCCCTAAAATCCGGAATCTATGGGCTCAGATCTCTTCTTTGGTAGATGACCTTTTAGGCAGACCTGTAGTATTGACCCCTCAAATGGCTTTACTATCCTTAGATCTTGAACCATATAAGTCGTTTGAAAGATCTTTGGTGATTCACTTATTTTCAGTGTGTAAGAACGCATTGGCTTTTTATTGGAGAAAGTCACATGTCCCCACTTTGGAGGACTTAGTTGATAAGATGAATCTCCATAGAATATTTGAACTCAGATTTGCCCTTATCAACAATAATTTACTTAAATTTTCTAGGAAGTGGGATATTTGGCTCACTAAATTCCCTCAACCCTCTCATAACGCTGGAACATCTTAATGTGTGTCGTGTTTAGCTCATTAATATGTTTAATTTTTGCTAATGATAGTAATGTGTGTTTAAAGTGTTCAAATTTCTGTATTATCGTATATACTATTTGACGAACAAATTTCTCCCATCTTTCCTGATTATCCATTCCCGTTTGTTCCCTTTCCCTTTCCCTTCCCTCAGAATTTTTCCCTTATTATGAATATTCTTTTGTCACTACTTTTATGCCACGTGTGTTATTCCCCTGTTAAATTGTTTATTAAAAATAAAAAAAATATGGTAAAACAAAGAGAGTGAGATGCCAGCTCCTTTCATTCAGTCAGTAGCTTCAAACATTTCTGGACGTTTTTCAATGGCAAAAATCAATGAATATTGTAAATGCACAAACAGTAATATCTCCACATTGCAAGGTGCAATTCTGAAATTTTTTGCTTTTTCCTGTTAATCCAAGCAGGATAAAGAAGATTCAAAGAGAGTGAGATGCCAGCTCCTTTCATTCAGTCAGTAGCTTCAAACATTTCTGGTATATGAATAACATGATGTTTTTCAATGGCAAAAATCAATGAATATTGTAAATGCACAAACAGTAATATCTCCACATTGCAAGGTGCAATTCTGAAATTTTTTGCTTTTTCCTGCTAATCCTAGCATGATAAAGAAGATTCAAAGAGAGTGAGATGCCAGCTCCTTTCATTCAGTCAGTAGCTTCAAACATTTCTGGACGTTTTTCAATGGCAAAAATCAATGAATATTGTAAATGCACAAACAGTAATATCTCCACATTGCAAGGTGCAATTCTGAAATTTTTTGCTTTTTCCTGCTAATCCTAGCATGATAAAGAAGATTCAAAGAGAGTGAGATGCCAGCTCCTTTCATTCAGTCAGTAGCTTCAAACATTTCTGGATGTTTTTCAATGGCAAAAATCAATGAATATTGTAAATGCACAAACAGTAATATCTCCACATTGCAAGGTGCAATTCTGAAATTTTTTGCTTTTTCCTGCTAATCCTAGCAGGATAAAGAATATTCAAAGAGAGTGAGATGCCAGCTCCTTTCATTCAGTCAGTAGCTTCAAACATTTCTGGTATATGAAAAACATGTTTTTCAATGGCAAAAATCAATGAATATTGTAAATGCACAAACAGTAATATCTCCACATTGCAAGGTGCAATTCTGAAAATTTTTGCTTTTTCCTGCTAATCCTAGCAGGATAAAGAAGATTCAAAGAGAGTGAGATGCCAGCTCCTTTCATTCAGTCAGTAGCTTCAAACATTTCTGGTATATGAAAAACATGTTTTTCAATGGCAAAAATCAATGAATATTGTAAATGCACAAACAGTAATATCTCCACATTGCAAGGTGCAATTCTGAAATTTTTTGCTTTTTCCTGCTAATCCTAGCATGATAAAGAAGATTCAAAGAGAGTGAGATGCCAGCTCCTTTCATTCAGTCAGTAGCTTCAAACATTTCTGGTATATGAAAAACATGTTTTTCAATGGCAAAAATCAATGAATATTGTAAATGCACAAACAGTAATATCTCCACATTGCAAGGTGCAATTCTGAAATTTTTTGCTTTTTCCTGCTAATCCTAGCAGGATAAAGAAGATTCAAAGAGAGTGAGATGCCAGCTCCTTTCATTCAGTCAGTAGCTTCAAACATTTCTGGTATATGAAAAACATGTTTTTCAATGGGAAAAATCAATGAATATTGTAAATGCACAAACAGTAATATCTCCACATTGCAAGGTGCAATTCTGAAATTTTTTGCTTTTTCCTGCTAATCCTAGCAGGATAAAGAAGATTCAAAGAGAGTGAGATGCCAGCTCCTTTCATTCAGTCAGTAGCTTCAAACATTTCTGGTATATGAAAAACATGTTTTTCAATGGCAAAAATCAATGAATATTGTAAATGCACAAACAGTAATATCTCCACATTGCAAGGTGCAATTCTGAAATTTTTTGCTTTTTCCTGCTAATCCTAGCAGGATAAAGAAGATTCAAAGAGAGTGAGATGCCAGCTCCTTTCATTCAGTCAGTAGCTTCAAACATTTCTGGTATATGAAAAACATGTTTTTCAATGGCAAAAATCAATGAATATTGTAAATGCACAAACAGTAATATCTCCACATTGCAAGGTGCAATTCTGAAATTTTTTGCTTTTTCCTGCTAATCCTAGCAGGATAAAGAAGATTCAAAGAGAGTGAGATGCCAGCTCCTTTCATTCAGTCAGTAGCTTCAAACATTTCTGGTATATGAAAAACATGTTTTTCAATGGCAAAAATCAATGAATATTGTAAATGCACAAACAGTAATATCTCCACATTGCAAGGTGCAATTCTGAAATTTTTTGCTTTTTCCTGCTAATCCTAGCATGATAAAGAAGATTCAAAGAGAGTGAGATGCCAGCTCCTTTCATTCAGTCAGTAGCTTCAAACATTTCTGGACGTTTTTCAATGGCAAAAATCAATGAATATTGTAAATGCACAAACAGTAATATCTCCACATTGCAAGGTGCAATTCTGAAATTTTTTGCTTTTTCCTGCTAATCCTAGCATGATAAAGAAGATTCAAAGAGAGTGAGATGCCAGCTCCTTTCATTCAGTCAGTAGCTTCAAACATTTCTGGATGTTTTTCAATGGCAAAAATCAATGAATATTGTAAATGCACAAACAGTAATATCTCCACATTGCAAGGTGCAATTCTGAAATTTTTTGCTTTTTCCTGCTAATCCTAGCAGGATAAAGAAGATTCAAAGAGAGTGAGATGCCAGCTAATTTCATTCAGTCAGTAGCTTCAAACATTTCTGGTATATGAAAAACATGTTTTTCAATGGCAAAAATCAATGAATATTGTAAATGCACAAACAGTAATATCTCCACATTGCAAGGTGCAATTCTGAAATTTTTTGCTTTTTCCTGCTAATCCTAGCATGATAAAGAAGATTCAAAGAGAGTGAGATGCCAGCTCCTTTCATTCAGTCAGTAGCTTCAAACATTTCTGGACGTTTTTCAATGGCAAAAATCAATGAATATTGTAAATGCACAAACAGTAATATCTCCACATTGCAAGGTGCAATTCTGAAATTTTTTGCTTTTTCCTGTTAATCCTAGCATGATAAAGAAGATTCAAAGAGAGTGAGATGCCAGCTCCTTTCATTCAGTCAGTAGCTTCAAACATTTCTGGTATATGAAAAACATGTTTTTCAATGGCAAAAATCAATGAATATTGTAAATGCACAAACAGTAATATCTCCACATTGCAAGGTGCAATTCTGAAATTTTTTGCTTTTTCCTGCTAATCCTAGCATGATAAAGAAGATTCAAAGAGAGTGAGATGCCAGCTCCTTTCATTCAGTCAGTAGCTTCAAACATTTCTGGTATATGAAAAACATGTTTTTCAATGGCAAAAATCAATGAATATTGTAAATGCACAAACAGTAATATCTCCACATTGCAAGGTGCAATTCTGAAATTTTTTGCTTTTTCCTGCTAATCCTAGCATGATAAAGAAGATTCAAAGAGAGTGAGATGCCAGCTCCTTTCATTCAGTCAGTAGCTTCAAACATTTCTGGTATATGAAAAACATGTTTTTCAATGGCAAAAATCAATGAATATTGTAAATGCACAAACAGTAATATCTCCACATTGCAAGGTGCAATTCTGAAATTTTTTGCTTTTTCCTGCTAATCCTAGCATGATAAAGAAGATTCAAAGAGAGTGAGATGCCAGCTCCTTTCATTCAGTCAGTAGCTTCAAACATTTCTGGTATATGAAAAACGTTTTTCAATGGCAAAAATCAATGAATATTGTAAATGCACAAACAGTAATATCTCCACATTGCAAGGTGCAATTCTGAAATTTTTTGCTTTTTCCTGCTAATCCTAGCATGATAAAGAAGATTCAAAGAGAGTGAGATGCCAGCTCCTTTCATTCAGTCAGTAGCTTCAAACATTTCTGGACGTTTTTCAAAGGCAAAAATCAATGAATATTGTAAATGCACAAACAGTAATATCTCCACATTGCAAGGTGCAATTCTGAAATTTTTTGCTTTTTCCTGCTAATCCTAGCAGGATAAAGAAGATTCAAAGAGAGTGAGATGCCAGCTCCTTTCATTCAGTCAGTAGCTTCAAACATTCCTGGTATATGAAAAACATGTTTTTCAATGGCAAAAATCAATGAATATTGTAAATGCACAAACAGTAATATCTCCACATTGCAAGGTGCAATTCTGAAATTTTTTGCTTTTTCCTGCTAATCCTAGCATGATAAAGAAGATTCAAAGAGAGTGAGATGCCAGCTCCTTTCATTCAGTCAGTAGCTTCAAACATTTCTGGTATATGAAAAACATGTTTTTCAATTGCAAAAATCAATGAATATTGTAAATGCACAAACAGTAATATCTCCACATTGCAAGGTGCAATTCTGAAATTTTTTGCTTTTTCCTGCTAATCCTAGCATGATAAAGAAGATTCAAAGAGAGTGAGATGCCAGCTCCTTTCATTCAGTCAGTAGCTTCAAACATTTCTGGACGTTTTTCAATTGCAAAAATCAATGAATATTGTAAATGCACAAACAGTAATATCTCCACATTGCAAGGTGCAATTCTGAAATTTTTTGCTTTTTCCTGTTAATCCTAGCATGATAAAGAAGATTCAAAGAGAGTGAGATGCCAGCTCCTTTCATTCAGTCAGTAGCTTCAAACATTTCTGGTATATGAAAAACATGTTTTTCAATGGCAAAAATCAATGAATATTGTAAATGCACAAACAGTAATATCTCCACATTGCAAGGTGCAATTCTGAAATTTTTTGCTTTTTCCTGCTAATCCTAGCATGATAAAGAAGATTCAAAGAGAGTGAGATGCCAGCTCCTTTCATTCAGTCAGTAGCTTCAAACATTTCTGGACGTTTTTCAATGGCAAAAATCAATGAATATTGTAAATGCACAAACAGTAATATCTCCACATTGCAAGGTGCAATTCTGAAATTTTTTGCTTTTTCCTGTTAATCCTAGCAGGATAAAGAAGATTCAAAGAGAGTGAGATGCCAGCTCCTTTCATTCAGTCAGTAGCTTCAAACATTTCTGGTATATGAATAACATGATGTTTTTCAATGGCAAAAATCAATGAATATTGTAAATGCACAAACAGTAATATCTCCACATTGCAAGGTGCAATTCTGAAATTTTTTGCTTTTTCCTGCTAATCCTAGCATGATAAAGAAGATTCAAAGAGAGTGAGATGCCAGCTCCTTTCATTCAGTCAGTAGCTTCAAACATTTCTGGACGTTTTTCAATGGCAAAAATCAATGAATATTGTAAATGCACAAACAGTAATATCTCCACATTGCAAGGTGCAATTCTGAAATTTTTTGCTTTTTCCTGCTAATCCTAGCATGATAAAGAAGATTCAAAGAGAGTGAGATGCCAGCTCCTTTCATTCAGTCATTAGCTTCAAACATTTCTGGATGTTTTTCAATGGCAAAAATCAATGAATATTGTAAATGCACAAACAGTAATATCTCCACATTGCAAGGTGCAATTCTGAAATTTTTTGCTTTTTCCTGCTAATCCTAGCATGATAAAGAAGATTCAAAGAGAGTGAGATGCCAGCTCCTTTCATTCAGTCAGTAGCTTCAAACATTTCTGGTATATGAAAAACGTTTTTCAATGGCAAAAATCAATGAATATTGTAAATGCACAAACAGTAATATCTCCACATTGCAAGGTGCAATTCTGAAATTTTTTGCTTTTTCCTGCTAATCCTAGCATGATAAAGAAGATTCAAAGAGAGTGAGATGCCAGCTCCTTTCATTCAGTCAGTAGCTTCAAACATTTCTGGACGTTTTTCAATGGCAAAAATCAATGAATATTGTAAATGCACAAACAGTAATATCTCCACATTGCAAGGTGCAATTCTGAAATTTTTTGCTTTTTCCTGCTAATCCTAGCAGGATAAAGAAGATTCAAAGAGAGTGAGATGCCAGCTCCTTTCATTCAGTCAGTAGCTTCAAACATTCCTGGTATATGAAAAACATGTTTTTCAATGGCAAAAATCAATGAATATTGTAAATGCACAAACAGTAATATCTCCACATTGCAAGGTGCAATTCTGAAATTTTTTGCTTTTTCCTGCTAATCCTAGCAGGATAAAGAAGATTCAAAGAGAGTGAGATGCCAGCTCCTTTCATTCAGTCAGTAGCTTCAAACATTTCTGGTATATGAAAAACATGTTTTTCAATGGCAAAAATCAATGAATATTGTAAATGCACAAACAGTAATATCTCCACATTGCAAGGTGCAATTCTGAAATTTTTTGCTTTTTCCTGCTAATCCTAGCAGGATAAAGAAGATTCAAAGAGAGTGAGATGCCAGCTCCTTTCATTGTCAGTAGCTTCAAACATTTCTGGTATATGAAAAACATGTTTTTCAATGGCAAAAATCAATGAATATTGTAAATGCACAAACAGTAATATCTCCACATTGCAAGGTGCAATTCTGAAATTTTTTGCTTTTTCCTGCTAATCCTAGCATGATAAAAAAGATTCAAAGAGAGTGAGATGCCAGCTCCTTTCATTCAGTCAGTAGCTTCAAACATTTCTGGACATTTTTCAATGGCAAAAATCAATGAATATTGTAAATGCACAAACAGTAATATCTCCACATTGCAAGGTGCAATTCTGAAATTTTTTGCTTTTTCCTGTTAATCCTAGCATGATAAAGAAGATTCAAAGAGAGTGAGATGCCAGCTCCTTTCATTCAGTCAGTAGCTTCAAACATTTCTGGATGTTTTTCAATGGCAAAAATCAATGAATATTGTAAATGCACAAACAGTAATATCTCCACATTGCAAGGTGCAATTCTGAAATTTTTTGCTTTTTCCTGCTAATCCTAGCAGGATAAAGAAGATTCAAAGAGAGTGAGATGCCAGCTCCTTTCATTCAGTCAGTAGCTTCAAACATTTCTGGTATATGAAAAACATGTTTTTCAATGGCAAAAATCAATGAATATTGTAAATGCACAAACAGTAATATCTCCACATTGCAAGGTGCAATTCTGAAATTTTTTGCTTTTTCCTGCTAATCCTAGCAGGATAAAGAAGATTCAAAGAGAGTGAGATGCCAGCTCCTTTCATTCAGTCAGTAGCTTCAAACATTTCTGGTATATGAAAAACATGTTTTTCAATGGCAAAAATCAATGAATATTGTAAATGCACAAACAGTAATATCTCCACATTGCAAGGTGCAATTCTGAAATTTTTTGCTTTTTCCTGCTAATCCTAGCATGATAAAGAAGATTCAAAGAGAGTGAGATGCCAGCTCCTTTCATTCAGTCAGTAGCTTCAAACATTTCTGGTATATGAAAAACGTTTTTCAATGGCAAAAATCAATGAATATTGTAAATGCACAAACAGTAATATCTCCACATTGCAAGGTGCAATTCTGAAATTTTTTGCTTTTTCCTGCTAATCCTAGCATGATAAAGAAGATTCAAAGAGAGTGAGATGCCAGCTCCTTTCATTCAGTCAGTAGCTTCAAACATTTCTGGACGTTTTTCAAAGGCAAAAATCAATGAATATTGTAAATGCACAAACAGTAATATCTCCACATTGCAAGGTGCAATTCTGAAATTTTTTGCTTTTTCCTGCTAATCCTAGCAGGATAAAGAAGATTCAAAGAGAGTGAGATGCCAGCTCCTTTCATTCAGTCAGTAGCTTCAAACATTCCTGGTATATGAAAAACATGTTTTTCAATGGCAAAAATCAATGAATATTGTAAATGCACAAACAGTAATATCTCCACATTGCAAGGTGCAATTCTGAAATTTTTTGCTTTTTCCTGCTAATCCTAGCATGATAAAGAAGATTCAAAGAGAGTGAGATGCCAGCTCCTTTCATTCAGTCAGTAGCTTCAAACATTTCTGGTATATGAAAAACATGTTTTTCAATTGCAAAAATCAATGAATATTGTAAATGCACAAACAGTAATATCTCCACATTGCAAGGTGCAATTCTGAAATTTTTTGCTTTTTCCTGCTAATCCTAGCATGATAAAGAAGATTCAAAGAGAGTGAGATGCCAGCTCCTTTCATTCAGTCAGTAGCTTCAAACATTTCTGGACGTTTTTCAATTGCAAAAATCAATGAATATTGTAAATGCACAAACAGTAATATCTCCACATTGCAAGGTGCAATTCTGAAATTTTTTGCTTTTTCCTGTTAATCCTAGCATGATAAAGAAGATTCAAAGAGAGTGAGATGCCAGCTCCTTTCATTCAGTCAGTAGCTTCAAACATTTCTGGTATATGAAAAACATGTTTTTCAATGGCAAAAATCAATGAATATTGTAAATGCACAAACAGTAATATCTCCACATTGCAAGGTGCAATTCTGAAATTTTTTGCTTTTTCCTGCTAATCCTAGCATGATAAAGAAGATTCAAAGAGTGAGATGCCAGCTCCTTTCATTCAGTCAGTAGCTTCAAACATTTCTGGACGTTTTTCAATGGCAAAAATCAATGAATATTGTAAATGCACAAACAGTAATATCTCCACATTGCAAGGTGCAATTCTGAAATTTTTTGCTTTTTCCTGTTAATCCTAGCAGGATAAAGAAGATTCAAAGAGAGTGAGATGCCAGCTCCTTTCATTCAGTCAGTAGCTTCAAACATTTCTGGTATATGAATAACATGATGTTTTTCAATGGCAAAAATCAATGAATATTGTAAATGCACAAACAGTAATATCTCCACATTGCAAGGTGCAATTCTGAAATTTTTTGCTTTTTCCTGCTAATCCTAGCATGATAAAGAAGATTCAAAGAGAGTGAGATGCCAGCTCCTTTCATTCAGTCAGTAGCTTCAAACATTTCTGGACGTTTTTCAATGGCAAAAATCAATGAATATTGTAAATGCACAAACAGTAATATCTCCACATTGCAAGGTGCAATTCTGAAATTTTTTGCTTTTTCCTGCTAATCCTAGCATGATAAAGAAGATTCAAAGAGAGTGAGATGCCAGCTCCTTTCATTCAGTCATTAGCTTCAAACATTTCTGGATGTTTTTCAATGGCAAAAATCAATGAATATTGTAAATGCACAAACAGTAATATCTCCACATTGCAAGGTGCAATTCTGAAATTTTTTGCTTTTTCCTGCTAATCCTAGCATGATAAAGAAGATTCAAAGAGAGTGAGATGCCAGCTCCTTTCATTCAGTCAGTAGCTTCAAACATTTCTGGTATATGAAAAACGTTTTTCAATGGCAAAAATCAATGAATATTGTAAATGCACAAACAGTAATATCTCCACATTGCAAGGTGCAATTCTGAAATTTTTTGCTTTTTCCTGCTAATCCTAGCATGATAAAGAAGATTCAAAGAGAGTGAGATGCCAGCTCCTTTCATTCAGTCAGTAGCTTCAAACATTTCTGGACGTTTTTCAATGGCAAAAATCAATGAATATTGTAAATGCACAAACAGTAATATCTCCACATTGCAAGGTGCAATTCTGAAATTTTTTGCTTTTTCCTGCTAATCCTAGCAGGATAAAGAAGATTCAAAGAGAGTGAGATGCCAGCTCCTTTCATTCAGTCAGTAGCTTCAAACATTCCTGGTATATGAAAAACATGTTTTTCAATGGCAAAAATCAATGAATATTGTAAATGCACAAACAGTAATATCTCCACATTGCAAGGTGCAATTCTGAAATTTTTTGCTTTTTCCTGCTAATCCTAGCAGGATAAAGAAGATTCAAAGAGAGTGAGATGCCAGCTCCTTTCATTCAGTCAGTAGCTTCAAACATTTCTGGTATATGAAAAACATGTTTTTCAATGGCAAAAATCAATGAATATTGTAAATGCACAAACAGTAATATCTCCACATTGCAAGGTGCAATTCTGAAATTTTTTGCTTTTTCCTGCTAATCCTAGCAGGATAAAGAAGATTCAAAGAGAGTGAGATGCCAGCTCCTTTCATTGTCAGTAGCTTCATACATTTCTGGTATATGAAAAACATGTTTTTCAATGGCAAAAATCAATGAATATTGTAAATGCACAAACAGTAATATCTCCACATTGCAAGGTGCAATTCTGAAATTTTTTGCTTTTTCCTGCTAATCCTAGCATGATAAAAAAGATTCAAAGAGAGTGAGATGCCAGCTCCTTTCATTCAGTCAGTAGCTTCAAACATTTCTGGACATTTTTCAATGGCAAAAATCAATGAATATTGTAAATGCACAAACAGTAATATCTCCACATTGCAAGGTGCAATTCTGAAATTTTTTGCTTTTTCCTGTTAATCCTAGCATGATAAAGAAGATTCAAAGAGAGTGAGATGCCAGCTCCTTTCATTCAGTCAGTAGCTTCAAACATTTCTGGATGTTTTTCAATGGCAAAAATCAATGAATATTGTAAATGCACAAACAGTAATATCTCCACATTGCAAGGTGCAATTCTGAAATTTTTTGCTTTTTCCTGCTAATCCTAGCAGGATAAAGAAGATTCAAAGAGAGTGAGATGCCAGCTCCTTTCATTCAGTCAGTAGCTTCAAACATTTCTGGTATATGAAAAACATGTTTTTCAATGGCAAAAATCAATGAATATTGTAAATGCACAAACAGTAATATCTCCACATTGCAAGGTGCAATTCTGAAATTTTTTGCTTTTTCCTGCTAATCCTAGCAGGATAAAGAAGATTCAAAGAGAGTGAGATGCCAGCTCCTTTCATTCAGTCAGTAGCTTCAAACATTTCTGGTATATGAAAAACATGTTTTTCAATGGCAAAAATCAATGAATATTGTAAATGCACAAACAGTAATATCTCCACATTGCAAGGTGCAATTCTGAAATTTTTTGCTTTTTCCTGCTAATCCTAGCAGGATAAAGAAGATTCAAAGAGAGTGAGATGCCAGCTCCTTTCATTCAGTCAGTAGCTTCAAACATTTCTGGTATATGAAAAACATGTTTTTCAATGGCAAAAATCAATGAATATTGTAAATGCACAAACAGTAATATCTCCACATTGCAAGGTGCAATTCTGAAATTTTTTGCTTTTTCCTGCTAATCCTAGCAGGATAAAGAAGATTCAAAGAGAGTGAGATGCCAGCTCCTTTCATTCAGTCAGTAGCTTCAAACATTTCTGGACGTTTTTCAATGGCAAAAATCAATGAATATTGTAAATGCACAAACAGTAATATCTCCACATTGCAAGGTGCAATTCTGAAATTTTTTGCTTTTTCCTGCTAATCCTAGCAGGATAAAGAAGATTCAAAGAGAGTGAGATGCCAGCTCCTTTCATTCAGTCAGTAGCTTCAAACATTCCTGGTATATGAAAAACATGTTTTTCAATGGCAAAAATCAATGAATATTGTAAATGCACAAACAGTAATATCTCCACATTGCAAGGTGCAATTCTGAAATTTTTTGCTTTTTCCTGCTAATCCTAGCAGGATAAAGAAGATTCAAAGAGAGTGAGATGCCAGCTCCTTTCATTCAGTCAGTAGCTTCAAACATTTCTGGTATATGAAAAACATGTTTTTCAATGGCAAAAATCAATGAATATTGTAAATGCACAAACAGTAATATCTCCACATTGCAAGGTGCAATTCTGAAATTTTTTGCTTTTTCCTGCTAATCCTAGCAGGATAAAGAAGATTCAAAGAGAGTGAGATGCCAGCTCCTTTCATTCAGTCAGTAGCTTCAAACATTTCTGGTATATGAAAAACATGTTTTTCAATGGCAAAAATCAATGAATATTGTAAATGCACAAACAGTAATATCTCCACATTGCAAGGTGCAATTCTGAAATTTTTTGCTTTTTCCTGCTAATCCTAGCAGGATAAAGAAGATTCAAAGAGAGTGAGATGCCAGCTCCTTTCATTCAGTCAGTAGCTTCAAACATTTCTGGACGTTTTTCAATGGCAAAAATCAATGAATATTGTAAATGCACAAACAGTAATATCTCCACATTGCAAGGTGCAATTCTGAAATTTTTTGCTTTTTCCTGCTAATCCTAGCAGGATAAAGAAGATTCAAAGAGAGTGAGATGCCAGCTCCTTTCATTCAGTCAGTAGCTTCAAACATTCCTGGTATATGAAAAACATGTTTTTCAATGGCAAAAATCAATGAATATTGTAAATGCACAAACAGTAATATCTCCACATTGCAAGGTGCAATTCTGAAATTTTTTGCTTTTTCCTGCTAATCCTAGCATGATAAAGAAGATTCAAAGAGAGTGAGATGCCAGCTCCTTTCATTCAGTCAGTAGCTTCAAACATTTCTGGTATATGAAAAACATGTTTTTCAATTGCAAAAATCAATGAATATTGTAAATGCACAAACAGTAATATCTCCACATTGCAAGGTGCAATTCTGAAATTTTTTGCTTTTTCCTGCTAATCCTAGCATGATAAAGAAGATTCAAAGAGAGTGAGATGCCAGCTCCTTTCATTCAGTCAGTAGCTTCAAACATTTCTGGACGTTTTTCAATTGCAAAAATCAATGAATATTGTAAATGCACAAACAGTAATATCTCCACATTGCAAGGTGCAATTCTGAAATTTTTTGCTTTTTCCTGTTAATCCTAGCATGATAAAGAAGATTCAAAGAGAGTGAGATGCCAGCTCCTTTCATTCAGTCAGTAGCTTCAAACATTTCTGGTATATGAAAAACATGTTTTTCAATGGCAAAAATCAATGAATATTGTAAATGCACAAACAGTAATATCTCCACATTGCAAGGTGCAATTCTGAAATTTTTTGCTTTTTCCTGCTAATCCTAGCATGATAAAGAAGATTCAAAGAGAGTGAGATGCCAGCTCCTTTCATTCAGTCAGTAGCTTCAAACATTTCTGGACGTTTTTCAATGGCAAAAATCAATGAATATTGTAAATGCACAAACAGTAATATCTCCACATTGCAAGGTGCAATTCTGAAATTTTTTGCTTTTTCCTGTTAATCCTAGCAGGATAAAGAAGATTCAAAGAGAGTGAGATGCCAGCTCCTTTCATTCAGTCAGTAGCTTCAAACATTTCTGGTATATGAATAACATGATGTTTTTCAATGGCAAAAATCAATGAATATTGTAAATGCACAAACAGTAATATCTCCACATTGCAAGGTGCAATTCTGAAATTTTTTGCTTTTTCCTGCTAATCCTAGCATGATAAAGAAGATTCAAAGAGAGTGAGATGCCAGCTCCTTTCATTCAGTCAGTAGCTTCAAACATTTCTGGACGTTTTTCAATGGCAAAAATCAATGAATATTGTAAATGCACAAACAGTAATATCTCCACATTGCAAGGTGCAATTCTGAAATTTTTTGCTTTTTCCTGCTAATCCTATCATGATAAAGAAGATTCAAATAGAGTGAGATGCCAGCTCCTTTCATTCAGTCAGTAGCTTCAAACATTTCTGGATGTTTTTCAATGGCAAAAATCAATGAATATTGTAAATGCACAAACAGTAATATCTCCACATTGCAAGGTGCAATTCTGAAATTTTTTGCTTTTTCCTGCTAATCCTAGCATGATAAAGAAGATTCAAAGAGAGTGAGATGCCAGCTCCTTTCATTCAGTCAGTAGCTTCAAACATTTCTGGTATATGAAAAACGTTTTTCAATGGCAAAAATCAATGAATATTGTAAATGCACAAACAGTAATATCTCCACATTGCAAGGTGCAATTCTGAAATTTTTTGCTTTTTCCTGCTAATCCTAGCATGATAAAGAAGATTCAAAGAGAGTGAGATGCCAGCTCCTTTCATTCAGTCAGTAGCTTCAAACATTTCTGGACGTTTTTCAATGGCAAAAATCAATGAATATTGTAAATGCACAAACAGTAATATCTCCACATTGCAAGGTGCAATTCTGAAATTTTTTGCTTTTTCCTGCTAATCCTAGCAGGATAAAGAAGATTCAAAGAGAGTGAGATGCCAGCTCCTTTCATTCAGTCAGTAGCTTCAAACATTCCTGGTATATGAAAAACATGTTTTTCAATGGCAAAAATCAATGAATATTGTAAATGCACAAACAGTAATATCTCCACATTGCAAGGTGCAATTCTGAAATTTTTTGCTTTTTCCTGCTAATCCTAGCAGGATAAAGAAGATTCAAAGAGAGTGAGATGCCAGCTCCTTTCATTCAGTCAGTAGCTTCAAACATTTCTGGTATATGAAAAACATGTTTTTCAATGGCAAAAATCAATGAATATTGTAAATGCACAAACAGTAATATCTCCACATTGCAAGGTGCAATTCTGAAATTTTTTGCTTTTTCCTGCTAATCCTAGCAGGATAAAGAAGATTCAAAGAGAGTGAGATGCCAGCTCCTTTCATTGTCAGTAGCTTCAAACATTTCTGGTATATGAAAAACATGTTTTTCAATGGCAAAAATCAATGAATATTGTAAATGCACAAACAGTAATATCTCCACATTGCAAGGTGCAATTCTGAAATTTTTTGCTTTTTCCTGCTAATCCTAGCAGGATAAAGAAGATTCAAAGAGAGTGAGATGCCAGCTCCTTTCATTGTCAGTAGCTTCAAACATTTCTGGTATATGAAAAACATGTTTTTCAATGGCAAAAATCAATGAATATTGTAAATGCACAAACAGTAATATCTCCACATTGCAAGGTGCAATTCTGAAATTTTTTGCTTTTTCCTGCTAATCCTAGCAGGATAAAGAAGATTCAAAGAGAGTGAGATGCCAGCTCCTTTCATTCAGTCAGTAGCTTCAAACATTTCTGGACGTTTTTCAATGGCAAAAATCAATGAATATTGTAAATGCACAAACAGTAATATCTCCACATTGCAAGGTGCAATTCTGAAATTTTTTGCTTTTTCCTGCTAATCCTAGCAGGATAAAGAAGATTCAAAGAGAGTGAGATGCCAGCTCCTTTCATTCAGTCAGTAGCTTCAAACATTCCTGGTATATGAAAAACGTTTTTCAATGGCAAAAATCAATGAATATTGTAAATGCACAAACAGTAATATCTCCACATTGCAAGGTGCAATTCTGAAATTTTTTGCTTTTTCCTGCTAATCCTAGCATGATAAAGAAGATTCAAAGAGAGTGAGATGTCAGCTCCTTTCATTCAGTCAGTAGCTTCAAACATTTCTGGTATATGAAAAACATGTTTTTCAATTGCAAAAATCAATGAATATTGTAAATGCACAAACAGTAATATCTCCACATTGCAAGGTGCAATTCTGAAATTTTTTGCTTTTTCCTGCTAATCCTAGCATGATAAAGAAGATTCAAAGAGAGTGAGATGCCAGCTCCTTTCATTCAGTCAGTAGCTTCAAACATTTCTGGACGTTTTTCAATTGCAAAAATCAATGAATATTGTAAATGCACAAACAGTAATATCTCCACATTGCAAGGTGCAATTCTGAAATTTTTTGCTTTTTCCTGTTAATCCTAGCATGATAAAGAAGATTCAAAGAGAGTGAGATGCCAGCTCCTTTCATTCAGTCAGTAGCTTCAAACATTTCTGGTATATGAAAAACATGTTTTTCAATGGCAAAAATCAATGAATATTGTAAATGCACAAACAGTAATATCTCCACATTGCAAGGTGCAATTCTGAAATTTTTTGCTTTTTCCTGCTAATCCTAGCATGATAAAGAAGATTCAAAGAGAGTGAGATGCCAGCTCCTTTCATTCAGTCAGTAGCTTCAAACATTTCTGGACGTTTTTCAATGGCAAAAATCAATGAATATTGTAAATGCACAAACAGTAATATCTCCACATTGCAAGGTGCAATTCTGAAATTTTTTGCTTTTTCCTGTTAATCCTAGCAGGATAAAGAAGATTCAAAGAGAGTGAGATGCCAGCTCCTTTCATTCAGTCAGTAGCTTCAAACATTTCTGGTATATGAATAACATGATGTTTTTCAATGGCAAAAATCAATGAATATTGTAAATGCACAAACAGTAATATCTCCACATTGCAAGGTGCAATTCTGAAATTTTTTGCTTTTTCCTGCTAATCCTAGCATGATAAAGAAGATTCAAAGAGAGTGAGATGCCAGCTCCTTTCATTCAGTCAGTAGCTTCAAACATTTCTGGACGTTTTTCAATGGCAAAAATCAATGAATATTGTAAATGCACAAACAGTAATATCTCCACATTGCAAGGTGCAATTCTGAAATTTTTTGCTTTTTCCTGCTAATCCTAGCATGATAAAGAAGATTCAAAGAGAGTGAGATGCCAGCTCCTTTCATTCAGTCAGTAGCTTCAAACATTTCTGGACGTTTTTCAATGGCAAAAATCAATGAATATTGTAAATGCACAAACAGTAATATCTCCACATTAGAAGGTGCAATTCTGAAATTTTTTGCTTTTTCCTGCTAATCCTAGCAGGATAAAGAAGATTCAAAGAGAGTGAGATGCCAACTCCTTTCATTCAGTCAGTAGCTTCAAACATTCCTGGTATATGAAAAACATGTTTTTCAATGGCAAAAATCAATGAATATTGTAAATGCACAAACAGTAATATCTCCACATTGCAAGGTGCAATTCTGAAATTTTTTGCTTTTTCCTGCTAATCCTAGCAGGATAAAGAAGATTCAAAGAGAGTGAGATGCCAGCTCCTTTCATTGTCAGTAGCTTCAAACATTTCTGGTATATGAAAAACATGTTTTTCAATGGCAAAAATCAATGAATATTGTAAATGCACAAACAGTAATATCTCCACATTGCAAGGTGCAATTCTGAAATTTTTTGCTTTTTCCTGCTAATCCTAGCATGATAAAAAAGATTCAAAGAGAGTGAGATGCCAGCTCCTTTCATTCAGTCAGTAGCTTCAAACATTTCTGGACATTTTTCAATGGCAAAAATCAATGAATATTGTAAATGCACAAACAGTAATATCTCCACATTGCAAGGTGCAATTCTGAAATTTTTTGCTTTTTCCTGTTAATCCTAGCATGATAAAGAAGATTCAAAGAGAGTGAGATGCCAGCTCCTTTCATTCAGTCAGTAGCTTCAAACATTTCTGGTATATGAAAAACATGTTTTTCAATGGCAAAAATCAATGAATATTGTAAATGCACAAACAGTAATATCTCCACATTGCAAGGTGCAATTCTGAAATTTTTTGCTTTTTCCTGCTAATCCTAGCATGATAAAGAAGATTCAAAGAGAGTGAGATGCCAGCTCCTTTCATTCAGTCAGTAGCTTCAAACATTTCTGGACGTTTTTCAATGGCAAAAATCAATGAATATTGTAAATGCACAAACAGTAATATCTCCACATTGCAAGGTGCAATTCTGAAATTTTTTGCTTTTTCCTGCTAATCCTAGGAGGATAAAGAAGATTCAAAGAGAGTGAGATGCCAGCTCCTTTCATTCAGTCAGTAGCTTCAAACATTCCTGGTATATGAAAAACATGTTTTTCAATGGCAAAAATCAATGAATATTGTAAATGCACAAACAGTAATATCTCCACATTGCAAGGTGCAATTCTGAAATTTTTTGCTTTTTCCTGCTAATCCTAGCAGGATAAAGAAGATTCAAAGAGAGTGAGATGCCAGCTCCTTTCATTCAGTCAGTAGCTTCAAACATTTCTGGTATATGAAAAACATGTTTTTCAATGGCAAAAATCAATGAATATTGTAAATGCACAAACAGTAATATCTCCACATTGCAAGGTGCAATTCTGAAATTTTTTGCTTTTTCCTGCTAATCCTAGCAGGATAAAGAAGATTCAAAGAGAGTGAGATGCCAGCTCCTTTCATTGTCAGTAGCTTCAAACATTTCTGGTATATGAAAAACATGTTTTTCAATGGCAAAAATCAATGAATATTGTAAATGCACAAACAGTAATATCTCCACATTGCAAGGTGCAATTCTGAAATTTTTTGCTTTTTCCTGCTAATCCTAGCAGGATAAAGAAGATTCAAAGAGAGTGAGATGCCAGCTCCTTTCATTGTCAGTAGCTTCAAACATTTCTGGTATATGAAAAACATGTTTTTCAATGGCAAAAATCAATGAATATTGTAAATGCACAAACAGTAATATCTCCACATTGCAAGGTGCAATTCTGAAATTTTTTGCTTTTTCCTGCTAATCCTAGCAGGATAAAGAAGATTCAAAGAGAGTGAGATGCCAGCTCCTTTCATTCAGTCAGTAGCTTCAAACATTTCTGGACGTTTTTCAATGGCAAAAATCAATGAATATTGTAAATGCACAAACAGTAATATCTCCACATTGCAAGGTGCAATTCTGAAATTTTTTGCTTTTTCCTGCTAATCCTAGCAGGATAAAGAAGATTCAAAGAGAGTGAGATGCCAGCTCCTTTCATTCAGTCAGTAGCTTCAAACATTCCTGGTATATGAAAAACATGTTTTTCAATGGCAAAAATCAATGAATATTGTAAATGCACAAACAGTAATATCTCCACATTGCAAGGTGCAATTCTGAAATTTTTTGCTTTTTCCTGCTAATCCTAGCATGATAAAGAAGATTCAAAGAGAGTGAGATGTCAGCTCCTTTCATTCAGTCAGTAGCTTCAAACATTTCTGGTATATGAAAAACATGTTTTTCAATTGCAAAAATCAATGAATATTGTAAATGCACAAACAGTAATATCTCCACATTGCAAGGTGCAATTCTGAAATTTTTTGCTTTTTCCTGCTAATCCTAGCATGATAAAGAAGATTCAAAGAGAGTGAGATGCCAGCTCCTTTCATTCAGTCAGTAGCTTCAAACATTTCTGGACGTTTTTCAATTGCAAAAATCAATGAATATTGTAAATGCACAAACAGTAATATCTCCACATTGCAAGGTGCAATTCTGAAATTTTTTGCTTTTTCCTGTTAATCCTAGCATGATAAAGAAGATTCAAAGAGAGTGAGATGCCAGCTCCTTTCATTCAGTCAGTAGCTTCAAACATTTCTGGTATATGAAAAACATGTTTTTCAATGGCAAAAATCAATGAATATTGTAAATGCACAAACAGTAATATCTCCACATTGCAAGGTGCAATTCTGAAATTTTTTGCTTTTTCCTGCTAATCCTAGCATGATAAAGAAGATTCAAAGAGAGTGAGATGCCAGCTCCTTTCATTCAGTCAGTAGCTTCAAACATTTCTGGACGTTTTTCAATGGCAAAAATCAATGAATATTGTAAATGCACAAACAGTAATATCTCCACATTGCAAGGTGCAATTCTGAAATTTTTTGCTTTTTCCTGTTAATCCTAGCAGGATAAAGAAGATTCAAAGAGAGTGAGATGCCAGCTCCTTTCATTCAGTCAGTAGCTTCAAACATTTCTGGTATATGAATAACATGATGTTTTTCAATGGCAAAAATCAATGAATATTGTAAATGCACAAACAGTAATATCTCCACATTGCAAGGTGCAATTCTGAAATTTTTTGCTTTTTCCTGCTAATCCTAGCATGATAAAGAAGATTCAAAGAGAGTGAGATGCCAGCTCCTTTCATTCAGTCAGTAGCTTCAAACATTTCTGGACGTTTTTCAATGGCAAAAATCAATGAATATTGTAAATGCACAAACAGTAATATCTCCACATTGCAAGGTGCAATTCTGAAATTTTTTGCTTTTTCCTGCTAATCCTAGCATGATAAAGAAGATTCAAAGAGAGTGAGATGCCAGCTCCTTTCATTCAGTCAGTAGCTTCAAACATTTCTGGACGTTTTTCAATGGCAAAAATCAATGAATATTGTAAATGCACAAACAGTAATATCTCCACATTGCAAGGTGCAATTCTGAAATTTTTTGCTTTTTCCTGCTAATCCTAGCAGGATAAAGAAGATTCAAAGAGAGTGAGATGCCAGCTCCTTTCATTCAGTCAGTAGCTTCAAACATTCCTGGTATATGAAAAACATGTTTTTCAATGGCAAAAATCAATGAATATTGTAAATGCACAAACAGTAATATCTCCACATTGCAAGGTGCAATTCTGAAATTTTTTGCTTTTTCCTGCTAATCCTAGCAGGATAAAGAAGATTCAAAGAGAGTGAGATGCCAGCTCCTTTCATTGTCAGTAGCTTCAAACATTTCTGGTATATGAAAAACATGTTTTTCAATGGCAAAAATCAATGAATATTGTAAATGCACAAACAGTAATATCTCCACATTGCAAGGTGCAATTCTGAAATTTTTTGCTTTTTCCTGCTAATCCTAGCATGATAAAAAAGATTCAAAGAGAGTGAGATGCCAGCTCCTTTCATTCAGTCAGTAGCTTCAAACATTTCTGGACATTTTTCAATGGCAAAAATCAATGAATATTGTAAATGCACAAACAGTAATATCTCCACATTGCAAGGTGCAATTCTGAAATTTTTTGCTTTTTCCTGTTAATCCTAGCATGATAAAGAAGATTCAAAGAGAGTGAGATGCCAGCTCCTTTCATTCAGTCAGTAGCTTCAAACATTTCTGGTATATGAAAAACATGTTTTTCAATGGCAAAAATCAATGAATATTGTAAATGCACAAACAGTAATATCTCCACATTGCAAGGTGCAATTCTGAAATTTTTTGCTTTTTCCTGCTAATCCTAGCATGATAAAGAAGATTCAAAGAGAGTGAGATGCCAGCTCCTTTCATTCAGTCAGTAGCTTCAAACATTTCTGGACGTTTTTCAATGGCAAAAATCAATGAATATTGTAAATGCACAAACAGTAATATCTCCACATTGCAAGGTGCAATTCTGAAATTTTTTGCTTTTTCCTGTTAATCCTAGCAGGATAAAGAAGATTCAAAGAGAGTGAGATGCCAGCTCCTTTCATTCAGTCAGTAGCTTCAAACATTTCTGGTATATGAATAACATGATGTTTTTCAATGGCAAAAATCAATGAATATTGTAAATGCACAAACAGTAATATCTCCACATTGCAAGGTGCAATTCTGAAATTTTTTGCTTTTTCCTGCTAATCCTAGCATGATAAAGAAGATTCAAAGAGAGTGAGATGCCAGCTCCTTTCATTCAGTCAGTAGCTTCAAACATTTCTGGACGTTTTTCAATGGCAAAAATTAATGAATATTGTAAATGCACAAACAGTAATATCTCCACATTGCAAGGTGCAATTCTGAAATTTTTTGCTTTTTCCTGCTAATCCTAGCATGATAAAGAAGATTCAAAGAGAGTGAGATGCCAGCTCCTTTCATTCAGTCAGTAGCTTCAAACATTTCTGGATGTTTTTCAATGGCAAAAATCAATGAATATTGTAAATGCACAAACAGTAATATCTCCACATTGCAAGGTGCAATTCTGAAATTTTTTGCTTTTTCCTGCTAATCCTAGCAGGATAAAGAAGATTCAAAGAGAGTGAGATGCCAGCTCCTTTCATTCAGTCAGTAGCTTCAAACATTTCTGGTATATGAAAAACATGTTTTTCAATGGCAAAAATCAATGAATATTGTAAATGCACAAACAGTAATATCTCCACATTGCAAGGTGCAATTCTGAAATTTTTTGCTTTTTCCTGCTAATCCTAGCAGGATAAAGAAGATTCAAAGAGAGTGAGATGCCAGCTCCTTTCATTCAGTCAGTAGCTTCAAACATTTCTGGTATATGAAAAACATGTTTTTCAATGGCAAAAATCAATGAATATTGTAAATGCACAAACAGTAATATCTCCACATTGCAAGGTGCAATTCTGAAATTTTTTGCTTTTTCCTGCTAATCCTAGCAGGATAAAGAAGATTCAAAGAGAGTGAGATGCCAGCTCCTTTCATTCAGTCAGTAGCTTCAAACATTTCTGGTATATGAAAAACATGTTTTTCAATGGCAAAAATCAATGAATATTGTAAATGCACAAACAGTAATATCTCCACATTGCAAGGTGCAATTCTGAAATTTTTTGCTTTTTCCTGCTAATCCTAGCAGGATAAAGAAGATTCAAAGAGAGTGAGATGCCAGCTCCTTTCATTCAGTCAGTAGCTTCAAACATTTCTGGTATATGAAAAACATGTTTTTCAATGGCAAAAATCAATGAATATTGTAAATGCACAAACAGTAATATCTCCACATTGCAAGGTGCAATTCTGAAATTTTTTGCTTTTTCCTGCTAATCCTAGCAGGATAAAGAAGATTCAAAGAGAGTGAGATGCCAGCTCCTTTCATTCAGTCAGTAGCTTCAAACATTTCTGGTATATGAAAAACATGTTTTTCAATGGCAAAAATCAATGAATATTGTAAATGCACAAACAGTAATATCTCCACATTGCAAGGTGCAATTCTGAAATTTTTTGCTTTTTCCTGCTAATCCTAGCAGGATAAAGAAGATTCAAAGAGAGTGAGATGCCAGCTCCTTTCATTCAGTCAGTAGCTTCAAACATTTCTGGTATATGAAAAACATGTTTTTCAATGGCAAAAATCAATGAATATTGTAAATGCACAAACAGTAATATCTCCACATTGCAAGGTGCAATTCTGAAATTTTTTGCTTTTTCCTGCTAATCCTAGCAGGATAAAGAAGATTCAAAGAGAGTGAGATGCCAGCTCCTTTCATTCAGTCAGTAGCTTCAAACATTTCTGGACGTTTTTCAATGGCAAAAATCAATGAATATTGTAAATGCACAAACAGTAATATCTCCACATTGCAAGGTGCAATTCTGAAATTTTTTGCTTTTTCCTGCTAATCCTAGCAGGATAAAGAAGATTCAAAGAGAGTGAGATGCCAGCTCCTTTCATTCAGTCAGTAGCTTCAAACATTCCTGGTATATGAAAAACATGTTTTTCAATGGCAAAAATCAATGAATATTGTAAATGCACAAACAGTAATATCTCCACATTGCAAGGTGCAATTCTGAAATTTTTTGCTTTTTCCTGCTAATCCTAGCATGATAAAGAAGATTCAAAGAGAGTGAGATGCCAGCTCCTTTCATTCAGTCAGTAGCTTCAAACATTTCTGGTATATGAAAAACATGTTTTTCAATTGCAACAATCAATGAATATTGTAAATGCACAAACAGTAATATCTCCACATTGCAAGGTGCAATTCTGAAATTTTTTGCTTTTTCCTGCTAATCCTAGCATGATAAAGAAGATTCAAAGAGAGTGAGATGCCAGCTCCTTTCATTCAGTCAGTAGCTTCAAACATTTCTGGACGTTTTTCAATTGCAAAAATCAATGAATATTGTAAATGCACAAACAGTAATATCTCCACATTGCAAGGTGCAATTCTGAAATTTTTTGCTTTTTCCTGTTAATCCTAGCATGATAAAGAAGATTCAAAGAGAGTGAGATGCCAGCTCCTTTCATTCAGTCAGTAGCTTCAAACATTTCTGGTATATGAAAAACATGTTTTTCAATGGCAAAAATCAATGAATATTGTAAATGCACAAACAGTAATATCTCCACATTGCAAGGTGCAATTCTGAAATTTTTTGCTTTTTCCTGCTAATCCTAGCAGGATAAAGAAGATTCAAAGAGAGTGAGATGCCAGCTCCTTTCATTGTCAGTAGCTTCAAACATTTCTGGTATATGAAAAACATGTTTTTCAATGGCAAAAATCAATGAATATTGTAAATGCACAAACAGTAATATCTCCACATTGCAAGGTGCAATTCTGAAATTTTTTGCTTTTTCCTGCTAATCCTAGCAGGATAAAGAAGATTCAAAGAGAGTGAGATGCCAGCTCCTTTCATTGTCAGTAGCTTCAAACATTTCTGGTATATGAAAAACATGTTTTTCAATGGCAAAAATCAATGAATATTGTAAATGCACAAACAGTAATATCTCCACATTGCAAGGTGCAATTCTGAAATTTTTTGCTTTTTCCTGCTAATCCTAGCATGATAAAGAAGATTCAAAGAGAGTGAGATGCCAGCTCCTTTCATTCAGTCAGTAGCTTCAAACATTTCTGGACGTTTTTCAATTGCAAAAATCAATGAATATTGTAAATGCACAAACAGTAATATCTCCACATTGCAAGGTGCAATTCTGAAATTTTTTGCTTTTTCCTGTTAATCCTAGCATGATAAAGAAGATTCAAAGAGAGTGAGATGCCAGCTCCTTTCATTCAGTCAGTAGCTTCAAACATTTCTGGTATATGAAAAACATGTTTTTCAATGGCAAAAATCAATGAATATTGTAAATGCACAAACAGTAATATCTCCACATTGCAAGGTGCAATTCTGAAATTTTTTGCTTTTTCCTGCTAATCCTAGCAGGATAAAGAAGATTCAAAGAGAGTGAGATGCCAGCTCCTTTCATTCAGTCAGTAGCTTCAAACATTCCTGGTATATGAAAAACATGTTTTTCAATGGCAAAAATCAATGAATATTGTAAATGCACAAACAGTAATATCTCCACATTGCAAGGTGCAATTCTGAAATTTTTTGCTTTTTCCTGCTAATCCTAGCAGGATAAAGAAGATTCAAAGAGAGTGAGATGCCAGCTCCTTTCATTCAGTCAGTAGCTTCAAACATTCCTGGTATATGAAAAACATGTTTTTCAATGGCAAAAATCAATGAATATTGTAAATGCACAAACAGTAATATCTCCACATTGCAAGGTGCAATTCTGAAATTTTTTGCTTTTTCCTGCTAATCCTAGCATGATAAAGAAGATTCAAAGAGAGTGAGATGTCAGCTCCTTTCATTCAGTCAGTAGCTTCAAACATTTCTGGTATATGAAAAACATGTTTTTCAATTGCAAAAATCAATGAATATTGTAAATGCACAAACAGTAATATCTCCACATTGCAAGGTGCAATTCTGAAATTTTTTGCTTTTTCCTGCTAATCCTAGCATGATAAAGAAGATTCAAAGAGAGTGAGATGCCAGCTCCTTTCATTCAGTCAGTAGCTTCAAACATTTCTGGACGTTTTTCAATTGCAAAAATCAATGAATATTGTAAATGCACAAACAGTAATATCTCCACATTGCAAGGTGCAATTCTGAAATTTTTTGCTTTTTCCTGTTAATCCTAGCATGATAAAGAAGATTCAAAGAGAGTGAGATGCCAGCTCCTTTCATTCAGTCAGTAGCTTCAAACATTTCTGGTATATGAAAAACATGTTTTTCAATGGCAAAAATCAATGAATATTGTAAATGCACAAACAGTAATATCTCCACATTGCAAGGTGCAATTCTGAAATTTTTTGCTTTTTCCTGCTAATCCTAGCATGATAAAGAAGATTCAAAGAGAGTGAGATGCCAGCTCCTTTCATTCAGTCAGTAGCTTCAAACATTTCTGGACGTTTTTCAATGGCAAAAATCAATGAATATTGTAAATGCACAAACAGTAATATCTCCACATTGCAAGGTGCAATTCTGAAATTTTTTGCTTTTTCCTGTTAATCCTAGCAGGATAAAGAAGATTCAAAGAGAGTGAGATGCCAGCTCCTTTCATTCAGTCAGTAGCTTCAAACATTTCTGGTATATGAATAACATGATGTTTTTCAATGGCAAAAATCAATGAATATTGTAAATGCACAAACAGTAATATCTCCACATTGCAAGGTGCAATTCTGAAATTTTTTGCTTTTTCCTGCTAATCCTAGCATGATAAAGAAGATTCAAAGAGAGTGAGATGCCAGCTCCTTTCATTCAGTCAGTAGCTTCAAACATTTCTGGACGTTTTTCAATGGCAAAAATCAATGAATATTGTAAATGCACAAACAGTAATATCTCCACATTGCAAGGTGCAATTCTGAAATTTTTTGCTTTTTCCTGCTAATCCTAGCATGATAAAGAAGATTCAAAGAGAGTGAGATGCCAGCTCCTTTCATTCAGTCAGTAGCTTCAAACATTTCTGGCTGTTTTTCAATGGCAAAATCAATGAATATTGTAAATGCACAAACAGTAATATCTCCACATTGCAAGGTGCAATTCTGAAATTTTTTGCTTTTTCCTGCTAATCCTAGCAGGATAAAGAAGATTCAAAGAGAGTGAGATGCCAGCTCCTTTCATTCAGTCAGTAGCTTCAAACATTCTGGTATATGAAAAACATGTTTTTCAATGGCAAAAATCAATGAATATTGTAAATGCACAAACAGTAATATCTCCACATTGCAAGGTGCAATTCTGAAATTTTTTGCTTTTTCCTGCTAATCCTAGCAGGATAAAGAAGATTCAAAGAGAGTGAGATGCCAGCTCCTTTCATTCGTCAGTAGCTTCAAACATTTCTGGTATATGAAACATGTTTTCAATGGCAAAAATCAATGAATATTGTAAATGCACAAACAGTAATATCTCCACATTGCAAGGTGCAATTCTGAAATTTTTTGCTTTTTTCCTGCTAATCCTAGCATGATAAAAAAGATTCAAAGAGAGTGAGATGCCAGCTCCTTTCATTCAGTCAGTAGCTTCAAACATTTTCTGGACATTTTTCAATGGCAAAAATCAAAGAATATTGTAAATGCACAAACAGTAAAATATCTCCACATTGCAAGGTGCAATTCTGAAATTTTTTGCTTTTTCCTGTTAATCCTAGCATGATAAAGAAGATTCAAAGAGAGTGAGATGCCAGCTCCTTTCATTCAGTCAGTAGCTTCAAACATTTCTGGTATATGAAAAACATGTTTTTCAATGGCAAAAATCAATGAATATTGTAAATGCACAAACAGTAATATCTCCACATTGCAAGGTGCAATTCTGAAATTTTTTGCTTTTTCCTGCTAATCCTAGCATGATAAAGAAGATTCAAAGAGAGTGAGATGCCAGCTCCTTTCATTCAGTCAGTAGCTTCAAACATTTCTGGACGTTTTTCAATGGCAAAAATCAATGAATATTGTAAATGCACAAACAGTAATATCTCCACATTGCAAGGTGCAATTCTGAAATTTTTTGCTTTTTCCTGTTAATCCTAGCAGGATAAAGAAGATTCAAAGAGAGTGAGATGCCAGCTCCTTTCATTCAGTCAGTAGCTTCAAACATTTCTGGTATATGAATAACATGATGTTTTTCAATGGCAAAAATCAATGAATATTGTAAATGCACAAACAGTAATATCTCCACATTGCAAGGTGCAATTCTGAAATTTTTTGCTTTTTCCTGCTAATCCTAGCATGATAAAGAAGATTCAAAGAGAGTGAGATGCCAGCTCCTTTCATTCAGTCAGTAGCTTCAAACATTTCTGGACGTTTTTCAATGGCAAAAATTAATGAATATTGTAAATGCACAAACAGTAATATCTCCACATTGCAAGGTGCAATTCTGAAATTTTTTGCTTTTTCCTGCTAATCCTAGCATGATAAAGAAGATTCAAAGAGAGTGAGATGCCAGCTCCTTTCATTCAGTCAGTAGCTTCAAACATTTCTGGATGTTTTTCAATGGCAAAAATCAATGAATATTGTAAATGCACAAACAGTAATATCTCCACATTGCAAGGTGCAATTCTGAAATTTTTTGCTTTTTCCTGCTAATCCTAGCAGGATAAAGAAGATTCAAAGAGAGTGAGATGCCAGCTCCTTTCATTCAGTCAGTAGCTTCAAACATTTCTGGTATATGAAAAACATGTTTTTCAATGGCAAAAATCAATGAATATTGTAAATGCACAAACAGTAATATCTCCACATTGCAAGGTGCAATTCTGAAATTTTTTGCTTTTTCCTGCTAATCCTAGCAGGATAAAGAAGATTCAAAGAGAGTGAGATGCCAGCTCCTTTCATTCAGTCAGTAGCTTCAAACATTTCTGGTATATGAAAAACATGTTTTTCAATGGCAAAAATCAATGAATATTGTAAATGCACAAACAGTAATATCTCCACATTGCAAGGTGCAATTCTGAAATTTTTTGCTTTTTCCTGCTAATCCTAGCAGGATAAAGAAGATTCAAAGAGAGTGAGATGCCAGCTCCTTTCATTCAGTCAGTAGCTTCAAACATTTCTGGTATATGAAAAACATGTTTTTCAATGGCAAAAATCAATGAATATTGTAAATGCACAAACAGTAATATCTCCACATTGCAAGGTGCAATTCTGAAATTTTTTGCTTTTTCCTGCTAATCCTAGCAGGATAAAGAAGATTCAAAGAGAGTGAGATGCCAGCTCCTTTCATTCAGTCAGTAGCTTCAAACATTTCTGGTATATGAAAAACATGTTTTTCAATGGCAAAAATCAATGAATATTGTAAATGCACAAACAGTAATATCTCCACATTGCAAGGTGCAATTCTGAAATTTTTTGCTTTTTCCTGCTAATCCTAGCAGGATAAAGAAGATTCAAAGAGAGTGAGATGCCAGCTCCTTTCATTCAGTCAGTAGCTTCAAACATTTCTGGTATATGAAAAACATGTTTTTCAATGGCAAAAATCAATGAATATTGTAAATGCACAAACAGTAATATCTCCACATTGCAAGGTGCAATTCTGAAATTTTTTGCTTTTTCCTGCTAATCCTAGCAGGATAAAGAAGATTCAAAGAGAGTGAGATGCCAGCTCCTTTCATTCAGTCAGTAGCTTCAAACATTTCTGGTATATGAAAA
>NW_027367370.1:0-58851 GCF_046119375.1 Phyllobates terribilis | reverse complement strand
TTTTCAATGGCAAAAATCAATGAATATTGTAAATGCACAAACAGTAATATCTCCACATTGCAAGGTGCAATTCTGAAATTTTTTGCTTTTTCCTGTTAATCCTAGCATGATAAAGAAGATTCAAAGAGAGTGAGATGCCAGCTCCTTTCATTCAGTCAGTAGCTTCAAACATTTCTGGACGTTTTTCAATGGCAAAAATCAATGAATATTGTAAATGCACAAACAGTAATATCTCCACATTGCAAGGTGCAATTCTGAAATTTTTTGCTTTTTCCTGTTAATCCTAGCATGATAAAGAAGATTCAAAGAGAGTGAGATGCCAGCTCCTTTCATTCAGTCAGTAGCTTCAAACATTTCTGGTATATGAAAAACATGTTTTTCAATGGCAAAAATCAATGAATATTGTAAATGCACAAACAGTAATATCTCCACATTGCAAGGTGCAATTCTGAAATTTTTTGCTTTTTCCTGCTAATCCTAGCATGATAAAGAAGATTCAAAGAGAGTGAGATGCCAGCTCCTTTCATTCAGTCAGTAGCTTCAAACATTTCTGGATGTTTTTCAATGGCAAAAATCAATGAATATTGTAAATGCACAAACAGTAATATCTCCACATTGCAAGGTGCAATTCTGAAATTTTTTGCTTTTTCCTGCTAATCCTAGCATGATAAAGAAGATTCAAAGAGAGTGAGATGCCAGCTCCTTTCATTCAGTCAGTAGCTTCAAACATTTCTGGTATATGAAAAACATGTTTTTCAATGGCAAAAATCAATGAATATTGTAAATGCACAAACAGTAATATCTCCACATTGCAAGGTGCAATTCTGAAATTTTTTGCTTTTTCCTGCTAATCCTAGCATGATAAAGAAGATTCAAAGAGAGTGAGATGCCAGCTCCTTTCATTCAGTCAGTAGCTTCAAACATTTCTGGACGTTTTTCAATGGCAAAAATCAATGAATATTGTAAATGCACAAACAGTAATATCTCCACATTGCAAGGTGCAATTCTGAAATTTTTTGCTTTTTCCTGTTAATCCTAGCATGATAAAGAAGATTCAAAGAGAGTGAGATGCCAGCTCCTTTCATTCAGTCAGTAGCTTCAAACATTTCTGGTATATGAAAAACATGTTTTTCAATGGCAAAAATCAATGAATATTGTAAATGCACAAACAGTAATATCTCCACATTGCAAGGTGCAATTCTGAAATTTTTTGCTTTTTCCTGCTAATCCTAGCATGATAAAGAAGATTCAAAGAGAGTGAGATGCCAGCTCCTTTCATTCAGTCAGTAGCTTCAAACATTTCTGGACGTTTTTCAATGGCAAAAATCAATGAATATTGTAAATGCACAAACAGTAATATCTCCACATTGCAAGGTGCAATTCTGAAATTTTTTGCTTTTTCCTGTTAATCCTAGCATGATAAAGAAGATTCAAAGAGAGTGAGATGCCAGCTCCTTTCATTCAGTCAGTAGCTTCAAACATTTCTGGTATATGAAAAACATGTTTTTCAATGGCAAAAATCAATGAATATTGTAAATGCACAAACAGTAATATCTCCACATTGCAAGGTGCAATTCTGAAATTTTTTGCTTTTTCCTGCTAATCCTAGCATGATAAAGAAGATTCAAAGAGAGTGAGATGCCAGCTCCTTTCATTCAGTCAGTAGCTTCAAACATTTCTGGTATATGAAAATCACATGTTTTTCAATGGCAAAAATCAATGAATATTGTAAATGCACAAACAGTAATATCTCCACATTGCAAGGTGCAATTCTGAAATTTTTTGCTTTTTCCTGCTAATCCTAGCATGATAAAGAAGATTCAAAGAGAGTGAGATGCCAGCTCCTTTCATTCAGTCAGTAGCTTCAAACATTTCTGGTATATGAAAAACATGTTTTTCAATGGCAAAAATCAATGAATATTGTAAATGCACAAACAGTAATATCTCCACATTGCAAGGTGCAATTCTGAAATTTTTAGCTTTTTCCTGTTAATCCTAGCATGATAAAGAAGATTCAAAGAGAGTGAGATGCCAGCTCCTTTCATTCAGTCAGTAGCTTCAAACATTTCTGGACGTTTTTCAATGGCAAAAATCAATGAATATTGTAAATGCACAAACAGTAATATCTCCACATTGCAAGGTGCAATTCTGAAATTTTTTGCTTTTTCCTGCTAATCCTAGCATGATAAACAAGATTCAAAGAGAGTGAGATGCCAGCTCCTTTCATTCAGTCAGTAGCTTCAAACATTTCTGGTATATGAAAAACATGTTTTTCAATGGCAAAAATCAATGAATATTGTAAATGCACAAACAGTAATATCTCCACATTGCAAGGTGCAATTCTGAATTTTTTAGCTTTTTCCTGTTAATCCTAGCATGATAAAGAAGATTCAAAGAGAGTGAGATGCCAGCTCCTTTCATTCAGTCAGTAGCTTCAAACATTTCTGGACGTTTTTCAATGGCAAAAATCAATGAATATTGTAAATGCACAAACAGTAATATCTCCACATTGCAAGGTGCAATTCTGAAATTTTTTGCTTTTTCCTGTTAATCCTAGCATGATAAAGAAGATTCAAAGAGAGTGAGATGCCAGCTCCTTTCATTCAGTCAGTAGCTTCAAACATTTCTGGTATATGAAAAACATGTTTTTCAATGGCAAAAATCAATGAATATTGTAAATGCACAAACAGTAATATCTCCACATTGCAAGGTGAAATTCTGAAATTTTTTGCTTTTTCCTGTTAATCCTAGCATGATAAAGAAGATTCAAAGAGAGTGAGATGCCAGCTCCTTTCATTCAGTCAGTAGCTTCAAACATTTCTGGTATATGAAAAACATGTTTTTCAATGGCAAAAATCAATGAATATTGTAAATGCACAAACAGTAATATCTCCACATTGCAAGGTGCAATTCTGAAATTTTTTGCTTTTTCCTGCTAATCCTAGCATGATAAAGAAGATTCAAAGAGAGTGAGATGCCAGCTCCTTTCATTCAGTCAGTAGCTTCAAACATTTCTGGATGTTTTTCAATGGCAAAAATCAATGAATATTGTAAATGCACAAACAGTAATATCTCCACATTGCAAGGTGCAATTCTGAAATTTTTTGCTTTTTCCTGTTAATCCTAGCATGATAAAGAAGATTCAAAGAGAGTGAGATGCCAGCTCCTTTCATTCAGTCAGTAGCTTCAAACATTTCTGGTATATGAAAAACGTTTTTCAATGGCAAAAATCAATGAATATTGTAAATGCACAAACAGTAATATCTCCACATTGCAAGGTGCAATTCTGAAATTTTTTGCTTTTTCCTGCTAATCCTAGCATGATAAAGAAGATTCAAAGAGAGTGAGATGCCAGCTCCTTTCATTCAGTCAGTAGCTTCAAACATTTCTGGTATATGAAAAACATGTTTTTCAATGGCAAAAATCAATGAATATTGTAAATGCACAAACAGTAATATCTCCACATTGCAAGGTGCAATTCTGAAATTTTTTGCTTTTTCCTGCTAATCCTAGCATGATAAAGAAGATTCAAAGAGAGTGAGATGCCAGCTCCTTTCATTCAGTCAGTAGCTTCAAACATTTCTGGACGTTTTTCAATGGCAAAAATCAATGAATATTGTAAATGCACAAACAGTAATATCTCCACATTGCAAGGTGCAATTCTGAAATTTTTTGCTTTTTCCTGTTAATCCTAGCATGATAAAGAAGATTCAAAGAGAGTGAGATGCCAGCTCCTTTCATTCAGTCAGTAGCTTCAAACATTTCTGGTATATGAAAAACATGTTTTTCAATGGCAAAAATCAATGAATATTGTAAATGCACAAACAGTAATATCTCCACATTGCAAGGTGCAATTCTGAAATTTTTTGCTTTTTCCTGCTAATCCTAGCATGATAAAGAAGATTCAAAGAGAGTGAGATGCCAGCTCCTTTCATTCAGTCAGTAGCTTCAAACATTTCTGGACGTTTTTCAATGGCAAAAATCAATGAATATTGTAAATGCACAAACAGTAATATCTCCACATTGCAAGGTGCAATTCTGAAATTTTTTGCTTTTTCCTGTTAATCCTAGCATGATAAAGAAGATTCAAAGAGAGTGAGATGCCAGCTCCTTTCATTCAGTCAGTAGCTTCAAACATTTCTGGTATATGAAAAACATGTTTTTCAATGGCAAAAATCAATGAATATTGTAAATGCACAAACAGTAATATCTCCACATTGCAAGGTGCAATTCTGAAATTTTTTGCTTTTTCCTGCTAATCCTAGCATGATAAAGAAGATTCAAAGAGAGTGAGATGCCAGCTCCTTTCATTCAGTCAGTAGCTTCAAACATTTCTGGTATATGAAAATCACATGTTTTTCAATGGCAAAAATCAATGAATATTGTAAATGCACAAACAGTAATATCTCCACATTGCAAGGTGCAATTCTGAAATTTTTAGCTTTTTCCTGTTAATCCTAGCATGATAAAGAAGATTCAAAGAGAGTGAGATGCCAGCTCCTTTCATTCAGTCAGTAGCTTCAAACATTTCTGGACGTTTTTCAATGGCAAAAATCAATGAATATTGTAAATGCACAAACAGTAATATCTCCACATTGCAAGGTGCAATTCTGAAATTTTTTGCTTTTTCCTGTTAATCCTAGCATGATAAAGAAGATTCAAAGAGAGTGAGATGCCAGCTCCTTTCATTCAGTCAGTAGCTTCAAACATTTCTGGTATATGAAAAACATGTTTTTCAATGGCAAAAATCAAAGAATATTGTAAATGCACAAACAGTAATATCTCCACATTGCAAGGTGCAATTCTGAAATTTTTTGCTTTTTCCTGCTAATCCTAGCATGATAAAGAAGATTCAAAGAGAGTGAGATGCCAGCTCCTTTCATTCAGTCAGTAGCTTCAAACATTTCTGGTATATGAAAAACATGTTTTTCAATGGCAAAAATCAATGAATATTGTAAATGCACAAACAGTAATATCTCCACATTGCAAGGTGCAATTCTGAAATTTTTTGCTTTTTCCTGCTAATCCTAGCATGATAAAGAAGATTCAAAGAGAGTGAGATGCCAGCTCCTTTCATTCAGTCAGTAGCTTCAAACATTTCTGGACGTTTTTCAATGGCAAAAATCAATGAATATTGTAAATGCACAAACAGTAATATCTCCACATTGCAAGGTGCAATTCTGAAATTTTTTGCTTTTTCCTGTTAATCCTAGCATGATAAAGAAGATTCAAAGAGAGTGAGATGCCAGCTCCTTTCATTCAGTCAGTAGCTTCAAACATTTCTGGACGTTTTTCAATGGCAAAAATCAATGAATATTGTAAATGCACAAACAGTAATATCTCCACATTGCAAGGTGCAATTCTGAAATTTTTTGCTTTTTCCTGTTAATCCTAGCATGATAAAGAAGATTCAAAGAGAGTGAGATGCCAGCTCCTTTCATTCAGTCAGTAGCTTCAAACATTTCTGGTATATGAAAAACATGTTTTTCAATGGCAAAAATCAATGAATATTGTAAATGCACAAACAGTAATATCTCCACATTGCAAGGTGCAATTCTGAAATTTTTTGCTTTTTCCTGTTAATCCTAGCATGATAAAGAAGATTCAAAGAGAGTGAGATGCCAGCTCCTTTCATTCAGTCAGTAGCTTCAAACATTTCTGGTATATGAAAAACATGTTTTTCAATGGCAAAAATCAATGAATATTTTAAATGCACAAACAGTAATATCTCCACATTGCAAGGTGCAATTCTGAAATTTTTTGCTTTTTCCTGCTAATCCTAGCATGATAAAGAAGATTCAAAGAGAGTGAGATGCCAGCTCCTTTCATTCAGTCAGTAGCTTCAAACATTTCTGGACGTTTTTCAATGGCAAAAATCAATGAATATTGTAAATGCACAAACAGTAATATCTCCACATTGCAAGGTGCAATTCTGAAATTTTTTGCTTTTTCCTGCTAATCCTAGCATGATAAAGAAGATTCAAAGAGAGTGAGATGCCAGCTCCTTTCATTCAGTCAGTAGCTTCAAACATTTCTGGTATATGAAAAACATGTTTTTCAATGGCAAAAATCAATGAATATTGTAAATGCACAAACAGTAATATCTCCACATTGCAAGGTGCAATTCTGAAATTTTTTGCTTTTTCCTGCTAATCCTAGCATGATAAAGAAGATTCAAAGAGAGTGAGATGCCAGCTCCTTTCATTCAGTCAGTAGCTTCAAACATTTCTGGATGTTTTTCAATGGCAAAAATCAATGAATATTGTAAATGCACAAACAGTAATATCTCCACATTGCAAGGTGCAATTCTGAAATTTTTTGCTTTTTCCTGCTAATCCTAGCATGATAAAGAAGATTCAAAGAGAGTGAGATGCCAGCTCCTTTCATTCAGTCAGTAGCTTCAAACATTTCTGGTATATGAAAAACATGTTTTTCAATGGCAAAAATCAATGAATATTGTAAATGCACAAACAGTAATATCTCCACATTGCAAGGTGCAATTCTGAAATTTTTTGCTTTTTCCTGCTAATCCTAGCATGATAAAGAAGATTCAAAGAGAGTGAGATGCCAGCTCCTTTCATTCAGTCAGTAGCTTCAAACATTTCTGGACGTTTTTCAATGGCAAAAATCAATGAATATTGTAAATGCACAAACAGTAATATCTCCACATTGCAAGGTGCAATTCTGAAATTTTTTGCTTTTTCCTGTTAATCCTAGCATGATAAAGAAGATTCAAAGAGAGTGAGATGCCAGCTCCTTTCATTCAGTCAGTAGCTTCAAACATTTCTGGTATATGAAAAACATGTTTTTCAATGGCAAAAATCAATGAATATTGTAAATGCACAAACAGTAATATCTCCACATTGCAAGGTGAAATTCTGAAATTTTTTGCTTTTTCCTGTTAATCCTAGCATGATAAAGAAGATTCAAAGAGAGTGAGATGCCAGCTCCTTTCATTCAGTCAGTAGCTTCAAACATTTCTGGTATATGAAAAACATGTTTTTCAATGGCAAAAATCAATGAATATTGTAAATGCACAAACAGTAATATCTCCACATTGCAAGGTGCAATTCTGAAATTTTTTGCTTTTTCCTGCTAATCCTAGCATGATAAAGAAGATTCAAAGAGAGTGAGATGCCAGCTCCTTTCATTCAGTCAGTAGCTTCAAACATTTCTGGATGTTTTTCAATGGCAAAAATCAATGAATATTGTAAATGCACAAACAGTAATATCTCCACATTGCAAGGTGCAATTCTGAAATTTTTTGCTTTTTCCTGTTAATCCTAGCATGATAAAGAAGATTCAAAGAGAGTGAGATGCCAGCTCCTTTCATTCAGTCAGTAGCTTCAAACATTTCTGGTATATGAAAAACGTTTTTCAATGGCAAAAATCAATGAATATTGTAAATGCACAAACAGTAATATCTCCACATTGCAAGGTGCAATTCTGAAATTTTTTGCTTTTTCCTGCTAATCCTAGCATGATAAAGAAGATTCAAAGAGAGTGAGATGCCAGCTCCTTTCATTCAGTCAGTAGCTTCAAACATTTCTGGTATATGAAAAACATGTTTTTCAATGGCAAAAATCAATGAATATTGTAAATGCACAAACAGTAATATCTCCACATTGCAAGGTGCAATTCTGAAATTTTTTGCTTTTTCCTGCTAATCCTAGCATGATAAAGAAGATTCAAAGAGAGTGAGATGCCAGCTCCTTTCATTCAGTCAGTAGCTTCAAACATTTCTGGACGTTTTTCAATGGCAAAAATCAATGAATATTGTAAATGCACAAACAGTAATATCTCCACATTGCAAGGTGCAATTCTGAAATTTTTTGCTTTTTCCTGTTAATCCTAGCATGATAAAGAAGATTCAAAGAGAGTGAGATGCCAGCTCCTTTCATTCAGTCAGTAGCTTCAAACATTTCTGGTATATGAAAAACATGTTTTTCAATGGCAAAAATCAATGAATATTGTAAATGCACAAACAGTAATATCTCCACATTGCAAGGTGCAATTCTGAAATTTTTTGCTTTTTCCTGCTAATCCTAGCATGATAAAGAAGATTCAAAGAGAGTGAGATGCCAGCTCCTTTCATTCAGTCAGTAGCTTCAAACATTTCTGGACGTTTTTCAATGGCAAAAATCAATGAATATTGTAAATGCACAAACAGTAATATCTCCACATTGCAAGGTGCAATTCTGAAATTTTTTGCTTTTTCCTGTTAATCCTAGCATGATAAAGAAGATTCAAAGAGAGTGAGATGCCAGCTCCTTTCATTCAGTCAGTAGCTTCAAACATTTCTGGTATATGAAAAACATGTTTTTCAATGGCAAAAATCAATGAATATTGTAAATGCACAAACAGTAATATCTCCACATTGCAAGGTGCAATTCTGAAATTTTTTGCTTTTTCCTGCTAATCCTAGCATGATAAAGAAGATTCAAAGAGAGTGAGATGCCAGCTCCTTTCATTCAGTCAGTAGCTTCAAACATTTCTGGTATATGAAAATCACATGTTTTTCAATGGCAAAAATCAATGAATATTGTAAATGCACAAACAGTAATATCTCCACATTGCAAGGTGCAATTCTGAAATTTTTAGCTTTTTCCTGTTAATCCTAGCATGATAAAGAAGATTCAAAGAGAGTGAGATGCCAGCTCCTTTCATTCAGTCAGTAGCTTCAAACATTTCTGGACGTTTTTCAATGGCAAAAATCAATGAATATTGTAAATGCACAAACAGTAATATCTCCACATTGCAAGGTGCAATTCTGAAATTTTTTGCTTTTTCCTGTTAATCCTAGCATGATAAAGAAGATTCAAAGAGAGTGAGATGCCAGCTCCTTTCATTCAGTCAGTAGCTTCAAACATTTCTGGTATATGAAAAACATGTTTTTCAATGGCAAAAATCAAAGAATATTGTAAATGCACAAACAGTAATATCTCCACATTGCAAGGTGCAATTCTGAAATTTTTTGCTTTTTCCTGCTAATCCTAGCATGATAAAGAAGATTCAAAGAGAGTGAGATGCCAGCTCCTTTCATTCAGTCAGTAGCTTCAAACATTTCTGGTATATGAAAAACATGTTTTTCAATGGCAAAAATCAATGAATATTGTAAATGCACAAACAGTAATATCTCCACATTGCAAGGTGCAATTCTGAAATTTTTTGCTTTTTCCTGCTAATCCTAGCATGATAAAGAAGATTCAAAGAGAGTGAGATGCCAGCTCCTTTCATTCAGTCAGTAGCTTCAAACATTTCTGGACGTTTTTCAATGGCAAAAATCAATGAATATTGTAAATGCACAAACAGTAATATCTCCACATTGCAAGGTGCAATTCTGAAATTTTTTGCTTTTTCCTGTTAATCCTAGCATGATAAAGAAGATTCAAAGAGAGTGAGATGCCAGCTCCTTTCATTCAGTCAGTAGCTTCAAACATTTCTGGACGTTTTTCAATGGCAAAAATCAATGAATATTGTAAATGCACAAACAGTAATATCTCCACATTGCAAGGTGCAATTCTGAAATTTTTTGCTTTTTCCTGTTAATCCTAGCATGATAAAGAAGATTCAAAGAGAGTGAGATGCCAGCTCCTTTCATTCAGTCAGTAGCTTCAAACATTTCTGGTATATGAAAAACATGTTTTTCAATGGCAAAAATCAATGAATATTGTAAATGCACAAACAGTAATATCTCCACATTGCAAGGTGCAATTCTGAAATTTTTTGCTTTTTCCTGTTAATCCTAGCATGATAAAGAAGATTCAAAGAGAGTGAGATGCCAGCTCCTTTCATTCAGTCAGTAGCTTCAAACATTTCTGGTATATGAAAAACATGTTTTTCAATGGCAAAAATCAATGAATATTTTAAATGCACAAACAGTAATATCTCCACATTGCAAGGTGCAATTCTGAAATTTTTTGCTTTTTCCTGCTAATCCTAGCATGATAAAGAAGATTCAAAGAGAGTGAGATGCCAGCTCCTTTCATTCAGTCAGTAGCTTCAAACATTTCTGGACGTTTTTCAATGGCAAAAATCAATGAATATTGTAAATGCACAAACAGTAATATCTCCACATTGCAAGGTGCAATTCTGAAATTTTTTGCTTTTTCCTGCTAATCCTAGCATGATAAAGAAGATTCAAAGAGAGTGAGATGCCAGCTCCTTTCATTCAGTCAGTAGCTTCAAACATTTCTGGTATATGAAAAACATGTTTTTCAATGGCAAAAATCAATGAATATTGTAAATGCACAAACAGTAATATCTCCACATTGCAAGGTGCAATTCTGAAATGTTTTGCTTTTTCCTGCTAATCCTAGCATGATAAAGAAGATTCAAAGAGAGTGAGATGCCAGCTCCTTTCATTCAGTCAGTAGCTTCAAACATTTCTGGATGTTTTTCAATGGCAAAAATCAATGAATATTGTAAATGCACAAACAGTAATATCTCCACATTGCAAGGTGCAATTCTGAAATTTTTTGCTTTTTCCTGCTAATCCTAGCATGATAAAGAAGATTCAAAGAGAGTGAGATGCCAGCTCCTTTCATTCAGTCAGTAGCTTCAAACATTTCTGGTATATGAAAAACATGTTTTTCAATGGCAAAAATCAATGAATATTGTAAATGCACAAACAGTAATATCTCCACATTGCAAGGTGCAATTCTGAAATTTTTTGCTTTTTCCTGCTAATCCTAGCATGATAAAGAAGATTCAAAGAGAGTGAGATGCCAGCTCCTTTCATTCAGTCAGTAGCTTCAAACATTTCTGGACGTTTTTCAATGGCAAAAATCAATGAATATTGTAAATGCACAAACAGTAATATCTCCACATTGCAAGGTGCAATTCTGAAATTTTTTGCTTTTTCCTGTTAATCCTAGCATGATAAAGAAGATTCAAAGAGAGTGAGATGCCAGCTCCTTTCATTCAGTCAGTAGCTTCAAACATTTCTGGTATATGAAAAACATGTTTTTCAATGGCAAAAATCAATGAATATTGTAAATGCACAAACAGTAATATCTCCACATTGCAAGGTGCAATTCTGAAATTTTTTGCTTTTTCCTGCTAATCCTAGCATGATAAAGAAGATTCAAAGAGAGTGAGATGCCAGCTCCTTTCATTCAGTCAGTAGCTTCAAACATTTCTGGACGTTTTTCAATGGCAAAAATCAATGAATATTGTAAATGCACAAACAGTAATATCTCCACATTGCAAGGTGCAATTCTGAAATTTTTTGCTTTTTCCTGTTAATCCTAGCATGATAAAGAAGATTCAAAGAGAGTGAGATGCCAGCTCCTTTCATTCAGTCAGTAGCTTCAAACATTTCTGGTATATGAAAAACATGTTTTTCAATGGCAAAAATCAATGAATATTGTAAATGCACAAACAGTAATATCTCCACATTGCAAGGTGCAATTCTGAAATTTTTTGCTTTTTCCTGCTAATCCTAGCATGATAAAGAAGATTCAAAGAGAGTGAGATGCCAGCTCCTTTCATTCAGTCAGTAGCTTCAAACATTTCTGGTATATGAAAATCACATGTTTTTCAATGGCAAAAATCAATGAATATTGTAAATGCACAAACAGTAATATCTCCACATTGCAAGGTGCAATTCTGAAATTTTTTGCCTTTTCCTGCTAATCCTAGCATGATAAAGAAGATTCAAAGAGAGTGAGATGCCAGCTCCTTTCATTCAGTCAGTAGCTTCAAACATTTCTGGTATATGAAAAACATGTTTTTCAATGGCAAAAATCAATGAATATTGTAAATGCACAAACAGTAATATCTCCACATTGCAAGGTGCAATTCTGAAATTTTTAGCTTTTTCCTGTTAATCCTAGCATGATAAAGAAGATTCAAAGAGAGTGAGATGCCAGCTCCTTTCATTCAGTCAGTAGCTTCAAACATTTCTGGACGTTTTTCAATGGCAAAAATCAATGAATATTGTAAATGCACAAACAGTAATATCTCCACATTGCAAGGTGCAATTCTGAAATTTTTTGCTTTTTCCTGCTAATCCTAGCATGATAAACAAGATTCAAAGAGAGTGAGATGCCAGCTCCTTTCATTCAGTCAGTAGCTTCAAACATTTCTGGTATATGAAAAACATGTTTTTCAATGGCAAAAATCAATGAATATTGTAAATGCACAAACAGTAATATCTCCACATTGCAAGGTGCAATTCTGAATTTTTTAGCTTTTTCCTGTTAATCCTAGCATGATAAAGAAGATTCAAAGAGAGTGAGATGCCAGCTCCTTTCATTCAGTCAGTAGCTTCAAACATTTCTGGACGTTTTTCAATGGCAAAAATCAATGAATATTGTAAATGCACAAACAGTAATATCTCCACATTGCAAGGTGCAATTCTGAAATTTTTTGCTTTTTCCTGTTAATCCTAGCATGATAAAGAAGATTCAAAGAGAGTGAGATGCCAGCTCCTTTCATTCAGTCAGTAGCTTCAAACATTTCTGGTATATGAAAAACATGTTTTTCAATGGCAAAAATCAATGAATATTGTAAATGCACAAACAGTAATATCTCCACATTGCAAGGTGAAATTCTGAAATTTTTTGCTTTTTCCTGTTAATCCTAGCATGATAAAGAAGATTCAAAGAGAGTGAGATGCCAGCTCCTTTCATTCAGTCAGTAGCTTCAAACATTTCTGGTATATGAAAAACATGTTTTTCAATGGTAAAAATCAATGAATATTGTAAATGCACAAACAGTAATATCTCCACATTGCAAGGTGCAATTCTGAAATTTTTTGCTTTTTCCTGCTAATCCTAGCATGATAAAGAAGATTCAAAGAGAGTGAGATGCCAGCTCCTTTCATTCAGTCAGTAGCTTCAAACATTTCTGGATGTTTTTCAATGGCAAAAATCAATGAATATTGTAAATGCACAAACAGTAATATCTCCACATTGCAAGGTGCAATTCTGAAATTTTTTGCTTTTTCCTGTTAATCCTAGCATGATAAAGAAGATTCAAAGAGAGTGAGATGCCAGCTCCTTTCATTCAGTCAGTAGCTTCAAACATTTCTGGACGTTTTTCAATGGCAAAAATCAATGAATATTGTAAATGCACAAACAGTAATATCTCCACATTGCAAGGTGCAATTCTGAAATTTTTTGCTTTTTCCTGTTAATCCTAGCATGATAAAGAAGATTCAAAGAGAGTGAGATGCCAGCTCCTTTCATTCAGTCAGTAGCTTCAAACATTTCTGGTATATGAAAAACGTTTTTCAATGGCAAAAATCAATGAATATTGTAAATGCACAAACAGTAATATCTCCACATTGCAAGGTGCAATTCTGAAATTTTTTGCTTTTTCCTGCTAATCCTAGCATGATAAAGAAGATTCAAAGAGAGTGAGATGCCAGCTCCTTTCATTCAGTCAGTAGCTTCAAACATTTCTGGTATATGAAAAACATGTTTTTCAATGGCAAAAATCAATGAATATTGTAAATGCACAAACAGTAATATCTCCACATTGCAAGGTGCAATTCTGAAATTTTTTGCTTTTTCCTGCTAATCCTAGCATGATAAAGAAGATTCAAAGAGAGTGAGATGCCAGCTCCTTTCATTCAGTCAGTAGCTTCAAACATTTCTGGATGTTTTTCAATGGCAAAAATCAATGAATATTGTAAATGCACAAACAGTAATATCTCCACATTGCAAGGTGCAATTCTGAAATTTTTTGCTTTTTCCTGCTAATCCTAGCATGATAAAGAAGATTCAAAGAGAGTGAGATGCCAGCTCCTTTCATTCAGTCAGTAGCTTCAAACATTTCTGGTATATGAAAAACATGTTTTTCAATGGCAAAAATCAATGAATATTGTAAATGCACAAACAGTAATATCTCCACATTGCAAGGTGCAATTCTGAAATTTTTTGCTTTTTCCTGCTAATCCTAGCATGATAAAGAAGATTCAAAGAGAGTGAGATGCCAGCTCCTTTCATTCAGTCAGTAGCTTCAAACATTTCTGGACGTTTTTCAATGGCAAAAATCAATGAATATTGTAAATGCACAAACAGTAATATCTCCACATTGCAAGGTGCAATTCTGAAATTTTTTGCTTTTTCCTGTTAATCCTAGCATGATAAAGAAGATTCAAAGAGAGTGAGATGCCAGCTCCTTTCATTCAGTCAGTAGCTTCAAACATTTCTGGTATATGAAAAACATGTTTTTCAATGGCAAAAATCAATGAATATTGTAAATGCACAAACAGTAATATCTCCACATTGCAAGGTGCAATTCTGAAATTTTTTGCTTTTTCCTGCTAATCCTAGCATGATAAAGAAGATTCAAAGAGAGTGAGATGCCAGCTCCTTTCATTCAGTCAGTAGCTTCAAACATTTCTGGTATATGAAAATCACATGTTTTTCAATGGCAAAAATCAATGAATATTGTAAATGCACAAACAGTAATATCTCCACATTGCAAGGTGCAATTCTGAAATTTTTTGCTTTTTCCTGCTAATCCTAGCATGATAAAGAAGATTCAAAGAGAGTGAGATGCCAGCTCCTTTCATTCAGTCAGTAGCTTCAAACATTTCTGGTATATGAAAAACATGTTTTTCAATGGCAAAAATCAATGAATATTGTAAATGCACAAACAGTAATATCTCCACATTGCAAGGTGCAATTCTGAAATTTTTAGCTTTTTCCTGTTAATCCTAGCATGATAAAGAAGATTCAAAGAGAGTGAGATGCCAGCTCCTTTCATTCAGTCAGTAGCTTCAAACATTTCTGGACGTTTTTCAATGGCAAAAATCAATGAATATTGTAAATGCACAAACAGTAATATCTCCACATTGCAAGGTGCAATTCTGAAATTTTTTGCTTTTTCCTGCTAATCCTAGCATGATAAACAAGATTCAAAGAGAGTGAGATGCCAGCTCCTTTCATTCAGTCAGTAGCTTCAAACATTTCTGGTATATGAAAAACATGTTTTTCAATGGCAAAAATCAATGAATATTGTAAATGCACAAACAGTAATATCTCCACATTGCAAGGTGCAATTCTGAATTTTTTAGCTTTTTCCTGTTAATCCTAGCATGATAAAGAAGATTCAAAGAGAGTGAGATGCCAGCTCCTTTCATTCAGTCAGTAGCTTCAAACATTTCTGGACGTTTTTCAATGGCAAAAATCAATGAATATTGTAAATGCACAAACAGTAATATCTCCACATTGCAAGGTGCAATTCTGAAATTTTTTGCCTTTTCCTGTTAATCCTAGCATGATAAAGAAGATTCAAAGAGAGTGAGATGCCAGCTCCTTTCATTCAGTCAGTAGCTTCAAACATTTCTGGTATATGAAAAACATGTTTTTCAATGGCAAAAATCAATGAATATTGTAAATGCACAAACAGTAATATCTCCACATTGCAAGGTGAAATTCTGAAATTTTTTGCTTTTTCCTGTTAATCCTAGCATGATAAAGAAGATTCAAAGAGAGTGAGATGCCAGCTCCTTTCATTCAGTCAGTAGCTTCAAACATTTCTGGTATATGAAAAACATGTTTTTCAATGGCAAAAATCAATGAATATTGTAAATGCACAAACAGTAATATCTCCACATTGCAAGGTGCAATTCTGAAATTTTTTGCTTTTTCCTGCTAATCCTAGCATGATAAAGAAGATTCAAAGAGAGTGAGATGCCAGCTCCTTTCATTCAGTCAGTAGCTTCAAACATTTCTGGATGTTTTTCAATGGCAAAAATCAATGAATATTGTAAATGCACAAACAGTAATATCTCCACATTGCAAGGTGCAATTCTGAAATTTTTTGCTTTTTCCTGTTAATCCTAGCATGATAAAGAAGATTCAAAGAGAGTGAGATGCCAGCTCCTTTCATTCAGTCAGTAGCTTCAAACATTTCTGGTATATGAAAAACGTTTTTCAATGGCAAAAATCAATGAATATTGTAAATGCACAAACAGTAATATCTCCACATTGCAAGGTGCAATTCTGAAATTTTTTGCTTTTTCCTGCTAATCCTAGCATGATAAAGAAGATTCAAAGAGAGTGAGATGCCAGCTCCTTTCATTCAGTCAGTAGCTTCAAACATTTCTGGTATATGAAAAACATGTTTTTCAATGGCAAAAATCAATGAATATTGTAAATGCACAAACAGTAATATCTCCACATTGCAAGGTGCAATTCTGAAATTTTTTGCTTTTTCCTGCTAATCCTAGCATGATAAAGAAGATTCAAAGAGAGTGAGATGCCAGCTCCTTTCATTCAGTCAGTAGCTTCAAACATTTCTGGACGTTTTTCAATGGCAAAAATCAATGAATATTGTAAATGCACAAACAGTAATATCTCCACATTGCAAGGTGCAATTCTGAAATTTTTTGCTTTTTCCTGTTAATCCTAGCATGATAAAGAAGATTCAAAGAGAGTGAGATGCCAGCTCCTTTCATTCAGTCAGTAGCTTCAAACATTTCTGGTATATGAAAAACATGTTTTTCAATGGCAAAAATCAATGAATATTGTAAATGCACAAACAGTAATATCTCCACATTGCAAGGTGCAATTCTGAAATTTTTTGCTTTTTCCTGCTAATCCTAGCATGATAAAGAAGATTCAAAGAGAGTGAGATGCCAGCTCCTTTCATTCAGTCAGTAGCTTCAAACATTTCTGGACGTTTTTCAATGGCAAAAATCAATGAATATTGTAAATGCACAAACAGTAATATCTCCACATTGCAAGGTGCAATTCTGAAATTTTTTGCTTTTTCCTGTTAATCCTAGCATGATAAAGAAGATTCAAAGAGAGTGAGATGCCAGCTCCTTTCATTCAGTCAGTAGCTTCAAACATTTCTGGTATATGAAAAACATGTTTTTCAATGGCAAAAATCAATGAATATTGTAAATGCACAAACAGTAATATCTCCACATTGCAAGGTGCAATTCTGAAATTTTTTGCTTTTTCCTGCTAATCCTAGCATGATAAAGAAGATTCAAAGAGAGTGAGATGCCAGCTCCTTTCATTCAGTCAGTAGCTTCAAACATTTCTGGTATATGAAAATCACATGTTTTTCAATGGCAAAAATCAATGAATATTGTAAATGCACAAACAGTAATATCTCCACATTGCAAGGTGCAATTCTGAAATTTTTAGCTTTTTCCTGTTAATCCTAGCATGATAAAGAAGATTCAAAGAGAGTGAGATGCCAGCTCCTTTCATTCAGTCAGTAGCTTCAAACATTTCTGGACGTTTTTCAATGGCAAAAATCAATGAATATTGTAAATGCACAAACAGTAATATCTCCACATTGCAAGGTGCAATTCTGAAATTTTTTGCTTTTTCCTGCTAATCCTAGCATGATAAAGAAGATTCAAAGAGAGTGAGATGCCAGCTCCTTTCATTCAGTCAGTAGCTTCAAACATTTCTGGATGTTTTTCAATGGCAAAAATCAATGAATATTGTAAATGCACAAACAGTAATATCTCCACATTGCAAGGTGCAATTCTGAAATTTTTTGCTTTTTCCTGTTAATCCTAGCATGATAAAGAAGATTCAAAGAGAGTGAGATGCCAGCTCCTTTCATTCAGTCAGTAGCTTCAAACATTTCTGGACGTTTTTCAATGGCAAAAATCAATGAATATTGTAAATGCACAAACAGTAATATCTCCACATTGCAAGGTGCAATTCTGAAATTTTTTGCTTTTTCCTGTTAATCCTAGCATGATAAAGAAGATTCAAAGAGAGTGAGATGCCAGCTCCTTTCATTCAGTCAGTAGCTTCAAACATTTCTGGTATATGAAAAACGTTTTTCAATGGCAAAAATCAATGAATATTGTAAATGCACAAACAGTAATATCTCCACATTGCAAGGTGCAATTCTGAAATTTTTTGCTTTTTCCTGCTAATCCTAGCATGATAAAGAAGATTCAAAGAGAGTGAGATGCCAGCTCCTTTCATTCAGTCAGTAGCTTCAAACATTTCTGGTATATGAAAAACATGTTTTTCAATGGCAAAAATCAATGAATATTGTAAATGCACAAACAGTAATATCTCCACATTGCAAGGTGCAATTCTGAAATTTTTTGCTTTTTCCTGCTAATCCTAGCATGATAAAGAAGATTCAAAGAGAGTGAGATGCCAGCTCCTTTCATTCAGTCAGTAGCTTCAAACATTTCTGGATGTTTTTCAATGGCAAAAATCAATGAATATTGTAAATGCACAAACAGTAATATCTCCACATTGCAAGGTGCAATTCTGAAATTTTTTGCTTTTTCCTGCTAATCCTAGCATGATAAAGAAGATTCAAAGAGAGTGAGATGCCAGCTCCTTTCATTCAGTCAGTAGCTTCAAACATTTCTGGTATATGAAAAACATGTTTTTCAATGGCAAAAATCAATGAATATTGTAAATGCACAAACAGTAATATCTCCACATTGCAAGGTGCAATTCTGAAATTTTTTGCTTTTTCCTGCTAATCCTAGCATGATAAAGAAGATTCAAAGAGAGTGAGATGCCAGCTCCTTTCATTCAGTCAGTAGCTTCAAACATTTCTGGACGTTTTTCAATGGCAAAAATCAATGAATATTGTAAATGCACAAACAGTAATATCTCCACATTGCAAGGTGCAATTCTGAAATTTTTTGCTTTTTCCTGTTAATCCTAGCATGATAAAGAAGATTCAAAGAGAGTGAGATGCCAGCTCCTTTCATTCAGTCAGTAGCTTCAAACATTTCTGGTATATGAAAAACATGTTTTTCAATGGCAAAAATCAATGAATATTGTAAATGCACAAACAGTAATATCTCCACATTGCAAGGTGCAATTCTGAAATTTTTTGCTTTTTCCTGCTAATCCTAGCATGATAAAGAAGATTCAAAGAGAGTGAGATGCCAGCTCCTTTCATTCAGTCAGTAGCTTCAAACATTTCTGGTATATGAAAATCACATGTTTTTCAATGGCAAAAATCAATGAATATTGTAAATGCACAAACAGTAATATCTCCACATTGCAAGGTGCAATTCTGAAATTTTTTGCTTTTTCCTGCTAATCCTAGCATGATAAAGAAGATTCAAAGAGAGTGAGATGCCAGCTCCTTTCATTCAGTCAGTAGCTTCAAACATTTCTGGTATATGAAAAACATGTTTTTCAATGGCAAAAATCAATGAATATTGTAAATGCACAAACAGTAATATCTCCACATTGCAAGGTGCAATTCTGAAATTTTTAGCTTTTTCCTGTTAATCCTAGCATGATAAAGAAGATTCAAAGAGAGTGAGATGCCAGCTCCTTTCATTCAGTCAGTAGCTTCAAACATTTCTGGACGTTTTTCAATGGCAAAAATCAATGAATATTGTAAATGCACAAACAGTAATATCTCCACATTGCAAGGTGCAATTCTGAAATTTTTTGCTTTTTCCTGCTAATCCTAGCATGATAAACAAGATTCAAAGAGAGTGAGATGCCAGCTCCTTTCATTCAGTCAGTAGCTTCAAACATTTCTGGTATATGAAAAACATGTTTTTCAATGGCAAAAATCAATGAATATTGTAAATGCACAAACAGTAATATCTCCACATTGCAAGGTGCAATTCTGAATTTTTTAGCTTTTTCCTGTTAATCCTAGCATGATAAAGAAGATTCAAAGAGAGTGAGATGCCAGCTCCTTTCATTCAGTCAGTAGCTTCAAACATTTCTGGACGTTTTTCAATGGCAAAAATCAATGAATATTGTAAATGCACAAACAGTAATATCTCCACATTGCAAGGTGCAATTCTGAAATTTTTTGCTTTTTCCTGTTAATCCTAGCATGATAAAGAAGATTCAAAGAGAGTGAGATGCCAGCTCCTTTCATTCAGTCAGTAGCTTCAAACATTTCTGGTATATGAAAAACATGTTTTTCAATGGCAAAAATCAATGAATATTGTAAATGCACAAACAGTAATATCTCCACATTGCAAGGTGAAATTCTGAAATTTTTTGCTTTTTCCTGTTAATCCTAGCATGATAAAGAAGATTCAAAGAGAGTGAGATGCCAGCTCCTTTCATTCAGTCAGTAGCTTCAAACATTTCTGGTATATGAAAAACATGTTTTTCAATGGCAAAAATCAATGAATATTGTAAATGCACAAACAGTAATATCTCCACATTGCAAGGTGCAATTCTGAAATTTTTTGCTTTTTCCTGCTAATCCTAGCATGATAAAGAAGATTCAAAGAGAGTGAGATGCCAGCTCCTTTCATTCAGTCAGTAGCTTCAAACATTTCTGGATGTTTTTCAATGGCAAAAATCAATGAATATTGTAAATGCACAAACAGTAATATCTCCACATTGCAAGGTGCAATTCTGAAATTTTTTGCTTTTTCCTGTTAATCCTAGCATGATAAAGAAGATTCAAAGAGAGTGAGATGCCAGCTCCTTTCATTCAGTCAGTAGCTTCAAACATTTCTGGTATATGAAAAACGTTTTTCAATGGCAAAAATCAATGAATATTGTAAATGCACAAACAGTAATATCTCCACATTGCAAGGTGCAATTCTGAAATTTTTTGCTTTTTCCTGCTAATCCTAGCATGATAAAGAAGATTCAAAGAGAGTGAGATGCCAGCTCCTTTCATTCAGTCAGTAGCTTCAAACATTTCTGGTATATGAAAAACATGTTTTTCAATGGCAAAAATCAATGAATATTGTAAATGCACAAACAGTAATATCTCCACATTGCAAGGTGCAATTCTGAAATTTTTTGCTTTTTCCTGCTAATCCTAGCATGATAAAGAAGATTCAAAGAGAGTGAGATGCCAGCTCCTTTCATTCAGTCAGTAGCTTCAAACATTTCTGGACGTTTTTCAATGGCAAAAATCAATGAATATTGTAAATGCACAAACAGTAATATCTCCACATTGCAAGGTGCAATTCTGAAATTTTTTGCTTTTTCCTGTTAATCCTAGCATGATAAAGAAGATTCAAAGAGAGTGAGATGCCAGCTCCTTTCATTCAGTCAGTAGCTTCAAACATTTCTGGTATATGAAAAACATGTTTTTCAATGGCAAAAATCAATGAATATTGTAAATGCACAAACAGTAATATCTCCACATTGCAAGGTGCAATTCTGAAATTTTTTGCTTTTTCCTGCTAATCCTAGCATGATAAAGAAGATTCAAAGAGAGTGAGATGCCAGCTCCTTTCATTCAGTCAGTAGCTTCAAACATTTCTGGACGTTTTTCAATGGCAAAAATCAATGAATATTGTAAATGCACAAACAGTAATATCTCCACATTGCAAGGTGCAATTCTGAAATTTTTTGCTTTTTCCTGTTAATCCTAGCATGATAAAGAAGATTCAAAGAGAGTGAGATGCCAGCTCCTTTCATTCAGTCAGTAGCTTCAAACATTTCTGGTATATGAAAAACATGTTTTTCAATGGCAAAAATCAATGAATATTGTAAATGCACAAACAGTAATATCTCCACATTGCAAGGTGCAATTCTGAAATTTTTTGCTTTTTCCTGCTAATCCTAGCATGATAAAGAAGATTCAAAGAGAGTGAGATGCCAGCTCCTTTCATTCAGTCAGTAGCTTCAAACATTTCTGGTATATGAAAATCACATGTTTTTCAATGGCAAAAATCAATGAATATTGTAAATGCACAAACAGTAATATCTCCACATTGCAAGGTGCAATTCTGAAATTTTTAGCTTTTTCCTGTTAATCCTAGCATGATAAAGAAGATTCAAAGAGAGTGAGATGCCAGCTCCTTTCATTCAGTCAGTAGCTTCAAACATTTCTGGACGTTTTTCAATGGCAAAAATCAATGAATATTGTAAATGCACAAACAGTAATATCTCCACATTGCAAGGTGCAATTCTGAAATTTTTTGCTTTTTCCTGTTAATCCTAGCATGATAAAGAAGATTCAAAGAGAGTGAGATGCCAGCTCCTTTCATTCAGTCAGTAGCTTCAAACATTTCTGGTATATGAAAAACATGTTTTTCAATGGCAAAAATCAAAGAATATTGTAAATGCACAAACAGTAATATCTCCACATTGCAAGGTGCAATTCTGAAATTTTTTGCTTTTTCCTGCTAATCCTAGCATGATAAAGAAGATTCAAAGAGAGTGAGATGCCAGCTCCTTTCATTCAGTCAGTAGCTTCAAACATTTCTGGTATATGAAAAACATGTTTTTCAATGGCAAAAATCAATGAATATTGTAAATGCACAAACAGTAATATCTCCACATTGCAAGGTGCAATTCTGAAATTTTTTGCTTTTTCCTGCTAATCCTAGCATGATAAAGAAGATTCAAAGAGAGTGAGATGCCAGCTCCTTTCATTCAGTCAGTAGCTTCAAACATTTCTGGACGTTTTTCAATGGCAAAAATCAATGAATATTGTAAATGCACAAACAGTAATATCTCCACATTGCAAGGTGCAATTCTGAAATTTTTTGCTTTTTCCTGTTAATCCTAGCATGATAAAGAAGATTCAAAGAGAGTGAGATGCCAGCTCCTTTCATTCAGTCAGTAGCTTCAAACATTTCTGGACGTTTTTCAATGGCAAAAATCAATGAATATTGTAAATGCACAAACAGTAATATCTCCACATTGCAAGGTGCAATTCTGAAATTTTTTGCTTTTTCCTGTTAATCCTAGCATGATAAAGAAGATTCAAAGAGAGTGAGATGCCAGCTCCTTTCATTCAGTCAGTAGCTTCAAACATTTCTGGTATATGAAAAACATGTTTTTCAATGGCAAAAATCAATGAATATTGTAAATGCACAAACAGTAATATCTCCACATTGCAAGGTGCAATTCTGAAATTTTTTGCTTTTTCCTGTTAATCCTAGCATGATAAAGAAGATTCAAAGAGAGTGAGATGCCAGCTCCTTTCATTCAGTCAGTAGCTTCAAACATTTCTGGTATATGAAAAACATGTTTTTCAATGGCAAAAATCAATGAATATTTTAAATGCACAAACAGTAATATCTCCACATTGCAAGGTGCAATTCTGAAATTTTTTGCTTTTTCCTGCTAATCCTAGCATGATAAAGAAGATTCAAAGAGAGTGAGATGCCAGCTCCTTTCATTCAGTCAGTAGCTTCAAACATTTCTGGACGTTTTTCAATGGCAAAAATCAATGAATATTGTAAATGCACAAACAGTAATATCTCCACATTGCAAGGTGCAATTCTGAAATTTTTTGCTTTTTCCTGTTAATCCTAGCATGATAAAGAAGATTCAAAGAGAGTGAGATGCCAGCTCCTTTCATTCAGTCAGTAGCTTCAAACATTTCTGGTATATGAAAAACATGTTTTTCAATGGCAAAAATCAATGAATATTGTAAATGCACAAACAGTAATATCTCCACATTGCAAGGTGAAATTCTGAAATTTTTTGCTTTTTCCTGTTAATCCTAGCATGATAAAGAAGATTCAAAGAGAGTGAGATGCCAGCTCCTTTCATTCAGTCAGTAGCTTCAAACATTTCTGGTATATGAAAAACATGTTTTTCAATGGCAAAAATCAATGAATATTGTAAATGCACAAACAGTAATATCTCCACATTGCAAGGTGCAATTCTGAAATTTTTTGCTTTTTCCTGCTAATCCTAGCATGATAAAGAAGATTCAAAGAGAGTGAGATGCCAGCTCCTTTCATTCAGTCAGTAGCTTCAATCATTTCTGGACATTTTTCAATGGCAAAAATCAATGAATATTGTAAATGCACAAACAGTAATTTCTCCGCATTGCAAGGTGCAATTCTGAAATTTTTTGCTTTTTCCTGCTCCTCTTAGCATGATAAAGAAGATTCAAAGAGAGTGAGATGACAGCTCCTTTCATTCAGTCAGTAGCTTCAATCATTTCTGGACGTTTTTCAATGGCAAAAATCAATGAATATTGTAAATGCACAAACAGTAATTTCTCCGCATTGCAAGGTGCAATTCTGAAATTTTTTGCTTTTTCCTGCTCCTCTTAGCATGATAAAGAAGATTCAAAGAGAGTGAGATGCCAGCTCCTTTCATTCAGTCAGTAGCTTCAAACATTTCTGGTATATGAAAAACATGTTTTTCAATGGCAAAAATCAATGAATATTGTAAATGCACAAACAGTAATATCTCCACATTGCAAGGTGCAATTCTGAAATTCTTTGCTTTTTCCTGCTAATCCTAGCATGATAAAGAAGATTCAAAGTGAGTGAGATGCCAGCTCCTTTCATTCAGTCAGTAGCTTCAAACATTTCTGGTATATGAAAAACATGTTTTTCAATGGCAAAAATCAATGAATATTGTAAATGCACAAACAGTAATATCTCCACATTGCAAGGTGCAATTCTGAAATTTTTTGCTTTTTCCTGTTAATCCTAGCATGATAAAGAAGATTCAAAGAGAGTGAGATGCTAGCTCCTTTCATTCAGTCAGTAGCTTCAAACATTTCTGGTATATGAAAAACATGTTTTTCAATGGCAAAAATCAATGAATATTTTAAATGCACAAACAGTAATATCTCCACATTGCAAGGTGCAATTCTGAAATTTTTTGCTTTTTCCTGCTAATCCTAGCATGATAAAGAAGATTCAAAGAGAGTGAGATGCCAGCTCCTTTCATTCAGTCAGTAGCTTCAAACATTTCTGGACGTTTTTCAATGGCAAAAATCAATGAATATTGTAAATGCACAAACAGTAATATCTCCACATTGCAAGGTGCAATTCTGAAATTTTTTGCTTTTTCCTGTTAATCCTAGCATGATAAAGAAGATTCAAAGAGAGTGAGATGCCAGCTCCTTTCATTCAGTCAGTAGCTTCAAACATTTCTGGTATATGAAAAACATGTTTTTCAATGGCAAAAATCAATGAATATTGTAAATGCACAAACAGTAATATCTCCACATTGCAAGGTGAAATTCTGAAATTTTTTGCTTTTTCCTGTTAATCCTAGCATGATAAAGAAGATTCAAAGAGAGTGAGATGCCAGCTCCTTTCATTCAGTCAGTAGCTTCAAACATTTCTGGTATATGAAAAACATGTTTTTCAATGGCAAAAATCAATGAATATTGTAAATGCACAAACAGTAATATCTCCACATTGCAAGGTGCAATTCTGAAATTTTTTGCTTTTTCCTGCTAATCCTAGCATGATAAAGAAGATTCAAAGAGAGTGAGATGCCAGCTCCTTTCATTCAGTCAGTAGCTTCAATCATTTCTGGACATTTTTCAATGGCAAAAATCAATGAATATTGTAAATGCACAAACAGTAATTTCTCCGCATTGCAAGGTGCAATTCTGAAATTTTTTGCTTTTTCCTGCTCCTCTTAGCATGATAAAGAAGATTCAAAGAGAGTGAGATGACAGCTCCTTTCATTCAGTCAGTAGCTTCAATCATTTCTGGACGTTTTTCAATGGCAAAAATCAATGAATATTGTAAATGCACAAACAGTAATTTCTCCGCATTGCAAGGTGCAATTCTGAAATTTTTTGCTTTTTCCTGCTCCTCTTAGCATGATAAAGAAGATTCAAAGAGAGTGAGATGCCAGCTCCTTTCATTCAGTCAGTAGCTTCAAACATTTCTGGTATATGAAAAACATGTTTTTCAATGGCAAAAATCAATGAATATTGTAAATGCACAAACAGTAATATCTCCACATTGCAAGGTGCAATTCTGAAATTCTTTGCTTTTTCCTGCTAATCCTAGCATGATAAAGAAGATTCAAAGTGAGTGAGATGCCAGCTCCTTTCATTCAGTCAGTAGCTTCAAACATTTCTGGTATATGAAAAACATGTTTTTCAATGGCAAAAATCAATGAATATTGTAAATGCACAAACAGTAATATCTCCACATTGCAAGGTGCAATTCTGAAATTTTTAGCTTTTTCCTGTTAATCCTAGCATGATAAAGAAGATTCAAAGAGAGTGAGATGCCAGCTCCTTTCATTCAGTCAGTAGCTTCAAACATTTCTGGACGTTTTTCAATGGCAAAAATCAATGAATATTGTAAATGCACAAACAGTAATATCTCCACATTGCAAGGTGCAATTCTGAAATTTTTTGCTTTTTCCTGTTAATCCTAGCATGATAAAGAAGATTCAAAGAGAGTGAGATGCCAGCTCCTTTCATTCAGTCAGTAGCTTCAAACATTTCTGGTATATGAAAAACATGTTTTTCAATGGCAAAAATCAATGAATATTGTAAATGCACAAACAGTAATATCTCCACATTGCAAGGTGCAATTCTGAAATTTTTTGCTTTTTCCTGCTAATCCTAGCATGATAAAGAAGATTCAAAGAGAGTGAGATGCCAGCTCCTTTCATTCAGTCAGTAGCTTCAAACATTTCTGGACGTTTTTCAATGGCAAAAATCAATGAATATTGTAAATGCACAAACAGTAATATCTCCACATTGCAAGGTGCAATTCTGAAATTTTTTGCTTTTTCCTGTTAATCCTAGCATGATAAAGAAGATTCAAAGAGAGTGAGATGCCAGCTCCTTTCATTCAGTCAGTAGCTTCAAACATTTCTGGTATATGAAAAACATGTTTTTCAATGGCAAAAATCAATGAATATTGTAAATGCACAAACAGTAATATCTCCACATTGCAAGGTGCAATTCTGAAATTTTTTGCTTTTTCCTGCTAATCCTAGCATGATAAAGAAGATTCAAAGAGAGTGAGATGCCAGCTCCTTTCATTCAGTCAGTAGCTTCAAACATTTCTGGTATATGAAAAACACATGTTTTTCAATGGCAAAAATCAATGAATATTGTAAATGCACAAACAGTAATATCTCCACATTGCAAGGTGCAATTCTGAAATTTTTTGCTTTTTCCTGCTAATCCTAGCATGATAAAGAAGATTCAAAGAGAGTGAGATGCCAGCTCCTTTCATTCAGTCAGTAGCTTCAAACATTTCTGGTATATGAAAAACATGTTTTTCAATGGCAAAAATCAATGAATATTGTAAATGCACAAACAGTAATATCTCCACATTGCAAGGTGCAATTCTGAAATTTTTAGCTTTTTCCTGTTAATCCTAGCATGATAAAGAAGATTCAAAGAGAGTGAGATGCCAGCTCCTTTCATTCAGTCAGTAGCTTCAAACATTTCTGGACGTTTTTCAATGGCAAAAATCAATGAATATTGTAAATGCACAAACAGTAATATCTCCACATTGCAAGGTGCAATTCTGAAATTTTTTGCTTTTTCCTGTTAATCCTAGCATGATAAACAAGATTCAAAGAGAGTGAGATGCCAGCTCCTTTCATTCAGTCAGTAGCTTCAAACATTTCTGGTATATGAAAAACGTTTTTCAATGGCAAAAATCAATGAATATTGTAAATGCACAAACAGTAATATCTCCACATTGCAAGGTGCAATTCTGAAATTTTTTGCTTTTTCCTGCTAATCCTAGCATGATAAAGAAGATTCAAAGAGAGTGAGATGCCAGCTCCTTTCATTCAGTCAGTAGCTTCAAACATTTCTGGTATATGAAAAACATGTTTTTCAATGGCAAAAATCAATGAATATTGTAAATGCACAAACAGTAATATCTCCACATTGCAAGGTGCAATTCTGAAATTTTTTGCTTTTTCCTGCTAATCCTAGCATGATAAAGAAGATTCAAAGAGAGTGAGATGCCAGCTCCTTTCATTCAGTCAGTAGCTTCAATCATTTCTGGACGTTTTTCAATGGCAAAAATCAATGAATATTGTAAATGCACAAACAGTAATTTCTCCGCATTGCAAGGTGCAATTCTGAAATTTTTTGCTTTTTCCTGCTCCTCTTAGCATGATAAAGAAGATTCAAAGAGAGTGAGATGCCAGCTCCTTTCATTCAGTCAGTAGCTTCAAACATTTCTGGTATATGAAAAACATGTTTTTCAATGGCAAAAATCAATGAATATTGTAAATGCACAAACAGTAATATCTCCACATTGCAAGGTGCAATTCTGAAATTCTTTGCTTTTTCCTGCTAATCCTAGCATGATAAAGAAGATTCAAAGAGAGTGAGATGCCAGCTCCTTTCATTCAGTCAGTAGCTTCAAACATTTCTGGTATATGAAAAACATGTTTTTCAATGGCAAAAATCAATGAATATTGTAAATGCACAAACAGTAATATCTCCACATTGCAAGGTGCAATTCTGAAATTTTTAGCTTTTTCCTGTTAATCCTAGCATGATAAAGAAGATTCAAAGAGAGTGAGATGCCAGCTCCTTTCATTCAGTCAGTAGCTTCAAACATTTCTGGACGTTTTTCAATGGCAAAAATCAATGAATATTGTAAATGCACAAACAGTAATATCTCCACATTGCAAGGTGCAATTCTGAAATTTTTTGCTTTTTCCTGTTAATCCTAGCATGATAAAGAAGATTCAAAGAGAGTGAGATGCCAGCTCCTTTCATTCAGTCAGTAGCTTCAAACATTTCTGGTATATGAAAAACATGTTTTTCAATGGCAAAAATCAATGAATATTGTAAATGCACAAACAGTAATATCTCCACATTGCAAGGTGCAATTCTGAAATTTTTTGCTTTTTCCTGCTAATCCTAGCATGATAAAGAAGATTCAAAGAGAGTGAGATGCCAGCTCCTTTCATTCAGTCAGTAGCTTCAAACATTTCTGGTATATGAAAAACACATGTTTTTCAATGGCAAAAATCAATGAATATTGTAAATGCACAAACAGTAATATCTCCACATTGCAAGGTGCAATTCTGAAATTTTTTGCTTTTTCCTGCTAATCCTAGCATGATAAAGAAGATTCAAAGAGAGTGAGATGCCAGCTCCTTTCATTCAGTCAGTAGCTTCAAACATTTCTGGTATATGAAAAACATGTTTTTCAATGGCAAAAATCAATGAATATTGTAAATGCACAAACAGTAATATCTCCACATTGCAAGGTGCAATTCTGAAATTTTTAGCTTTTTCCTGTTAATCCTAGCATGATAAAGAAGATTCAAAGAGAGTGAGATGCCAGCTCCTTTCATTCAGTCAGTAGCTTCAAACATTTCTGGACGTTTTTCAATGGCAAAAATCAATGAATATTGTAAATGCACAAACAGTAATATCTCCACATTGCAAGGTGCAATTCTGAAATTTTTTGCTTTTTCCTGTTAATCCTAGCATGATAAACAAGATTCAAAGAGAGTGAGATGCCAGCTCCTTTCATTCAGTCAGTAGCTTCAAACATTTCTGGTATATGTAAAACGTTTTTCAATGGCAAAAATCAATGAATATTGTAAATGCACAAACAGTAATATCTCCACATTGCAAGGTGCAATTCTGAAATTTTTTGCTTTTTCCTGCTAATCCTAGCATGATAAAGAAGATTCAAAGAGAGTGAGATGCCAGCTCCTTTCATTCAGTCAGTAGCTTCAAACATTTCTGGTATATGAAAAACATGTTTTTCAATGGCAAAAATCAATGAATATTGTAAATGCACAAACAGTAATATCTCCACATTGCAAGGTGCAATTCTGAAATTTTTTGCTTTTTCCTGCTAATCCTAGCATGATAAAGAAGATTCAAAGAGAGTGAGATGCCAGCTCCTTTCATTCAGTCAGTAGCTTCAAACATTTCTGGACGTTTTTCAATGGCAAAAATCAATGAATATTGTAAATGCACAAACAGTAATATCTCCACATTGCAAGGTGCAATTCTGAAATTTTTTGCTTTTTCCTGTTAATCCTAGCATGATAAAGAAGATTCAAAGAGAGTGAGATGCCAGCTCCTTTCATTCAGTCAGTAGCTTCAAACATTTCTGGTATATGAAAAACATGTTTTTCAATGGCAAAAATCAATGAATATTGTAAATGCACAAACAGTAATATCTCCACATTGCAAGGTGAAATTCTGAAATTTTTTGCTTTTTCCTGTTAATCCTAGCATGATAAAGAAGATTCAAAGAGAGTGAGATGCCAGCTCCTTTCATTCAGTCAGTAGCTTCAAACATTTCTGGTATATGAAAAACATGTTTTTCAATGGCAAAAATCAATGAATATTGTAAATGCACAAACAGTAATATCTCCACATTGCAAGGTGCAATTCTGAAATTTTTTGCTTTTTCCTGCTAATCCTAGCATGATAAAGAAGATTCAAAGAGAGTGAGATGCCAGCTCCTTTCATTCAGTCAGTAGCTTCAATCATTTCTGGACATTTTTCAATGGCAAAAATCAATGAATATTGTAAATGCACAAACAGTAATTTCTCCGCATTGCAAGGTGCAAATCTGAAATTTTTTGCTTTTTCCTGCTCCTCTTAGCATGATAAAGAAGATTCAAAGAGAGTGAGATGACAGCTCCTTTCATTCAGTCAGTAGCTTCAATCATTTCTGGACGTTTTTCAATGGCAAAAATCAATGAATATTGTAAATGCACAAACAGTAATTTCTCCGCATTGCAAGGTGCAATTCTGAAATTTTTTGCTTTTTCCTGCTCCTCTTAGCATGATAAAGAAGATTCAAAGAGAGTGAGATGCCAGCTCCTTTCATTCAGTCAGTAGCTTCAAACATTTCTGGTATATGAAAAACATGTTTTTCAATGGCAAAAATCAATGAATATTGTAAATGCACAAACAGTAATATCTCCACATTGCAAGGTGCAATTCTGCAATTCTTTGCTTTTTCCTGCTAATCCTAGCATGATAAAGAAGATTCAAAGAGAGTGAGATGCCAGCTCCTTTCATTCAGTCAGTAGCTTCAAACATTTCTGGTATATGAAAAACATGTTTTTCAATGGCAAAAATCAATGAATATTGTAAATGCACAAACAGTAATATCTCCACATTGCAAGGTGCAATTCTGAAATTTTTAGCTTTTTCCTGTTAATCCTAGCATGATAAAGAAGATTCAAAGAGAGTGAGATGCCAGCTCCTTTCATTCAGTCAGTAGCTTCAAACATTTCTGGACGTTTTTCAATGGCAAAAATCAATGAATATTGTAAATGCACAAACAGTAATATCTCCACATTGCAAGGTGCAATTCTGAAATTTTTTGCTTTTTCCTGTTAATCCTAGCATGATAAAGAAGATTCAAAGAGAGTGAGATGCCAGCTCCTTTCATTCAGTCAGTAGCTTCAAACATTTCTGGTATATGAAAAACATGTTTTTCAATGGCAAAAATCAATGAATATTGTAAATGCACAAACAGTAATATCTCCACATTGCAAGGTGCAATTCTGAAATTTTTTGCTTTTTCCTGCTAATCCTAGCATGATAAAGAAGATTCAAAGAGAGTGAGATGCCAGCTCCTTTCATTCAGTCAGTAGCTTCAAACATTTCTGGTATATGAAAAACATGTTTTTCAATGGCAAAAATCAATGAATATTGTAAATGCACAAACAGTAATATCTCCACATTGCAAGGTGCAATTCTGAAATTTTTTGCTTTTTCCTGCTAATCCTAGCATGATAAAGAAGATTCAAAGAGAGTGAGATGCCAGCTCCTTTCATTCAGTCAGTAGCTTCAAACATTTCTGGACGTTTTTCAATGGCAAAAATCAATGAATATTGTAAATGCACAAACAGTAATATCTCCACATTGCAAGGTGCAATTCTGAAATTTTTTGCTTTTTCCTGTTAATCCTAGCATGATAAAGAAGATTCAAAGAGAGTGAGATGCCAGCTCCTTTCATTCAGTCAGTAGCTTCAAACATTTCTGGACGTTTTTCAATGGCAAAAATCAATGAATATTGTAAATGCACAAACAGTAATATCTCCACATTGCAAGGTGCAATTCTGAAATTTTTTGCTTTTTCCTGTTAATCCTAGCATGATAAAGAAGATTCAAAGAGAGTGAGATGCCAGCTCCTTTCATTCAGTCAGTAGCTTCAAACATTTCTGGTATATGAAAAACATGTTTTTCAATGGCAAAAATCAATGAATATTGTAAATGCACAAACAGTAATATCTCCACATTGCAAGGTGCAATTCTGAAATTTTTTGCTTTTTCCTGTTAATCCTAGCATGATAAAGAAGATTCAAAGAGAGTGAGATGCCAGCTCCTTTCATTCAGTCAGTAGCTTCAAACATTTCTGGTATATGAAAAACATGTTTTTCAATGGCAAAAATCAATGAATATTTTAAATGCACAAACAGTAATATCTCCACATTGCAAGGTGCAATTCTGAAATTTTTTGCTTTTTCCTGCTAATCCTAGCATGATAAAGAAGATTCAAAGAGAGTGAGATGCCAGCTCCTTTCTTTCAGTCAGTAGCTTCAAACATTTCTGGACGTTTTTCAATGGCAAAAATCAATGAATATTGTAAATGCACAAACAGTAATATCTCCAAATTGCAAGGTGCAATTCTGAAATTTTTTGCTTTTTCCTGTTAATCCTAGCATGATAAAGAAGATTCAAAGAGAGTGAGATGCCAGCTCCTTTCATTCAGTCAGTAGCTTCAAACATTTCTGGTATATGAAAAACATGTTTTTCAATGGCAAAAATCAATGAATATTGTAAATGCACAAACAGTAATATCTCCACATTGCAAGGTGAAATTCTGAAATTTTTTTTTTTTCCTGTTAATCCTAGCATGATAAAGAAGATTCAAAGAGAGTGAGATGCCAGCTCCTTTCATTCAGTCAGTAGCTTCAAACATTTCTGGTATATGAAAAACATGTTTTTCAATGGCAAAAATCAATGAATATTGTAAATGCACAAACAGTAATATCTCCACATTGCAAGGTGCAATTCTGAAATTTTTTGCTTTTTCCTGCTAATCCTAGCATGATAAAGAAGATTCAAAGAGAGTGAGATGCCAGCTCCTTTCATTCAGTCAGTAGCTTCAATCATTTCTGGACATTTTTCAATGGCAAAAATCAATGAATATTGTAAATGCACAAACAGTAATTTCTCCGCATTGCAAGGTGCAATTCTGAAATTTTTTGCTTTTTCCTGCTCCTCTTAGCATGATAAAGAAGATTCAAAGAGAGTGAGATGACAGCTCCTTTCATTCAGTCAGTAGCTTCAATCATTTCTGGACGTTTTTCAATGGCAAAAATCAATGAATATTGTAAATGCACAAACAGTAATTTCTCCGCATTGCAAGGTGCAATTCTGAAATTTTTTGCTTTTTCCTGCTCCTCTTAGCATGATAAAGAAGATTCAAAGAGAGTGAGATGCCAGCTCCTTTCATTCAGTCAGTAGCTTCAAACATTTCTGGTATATGAAAAACATGTTTTTCAATGGCAAAAATCAATGAATATTGTAAATGCACAAACAGTAATATCTCCACATTGCAAGGTGCAATTCTGAAATTTTTTGCTTTTTCCTGTTAATCCTAGCATAATAAAGAAGATTCAAAGAGAGTGAGATGCCAGCTCCTTTCATTCAGTCAGTAGCTTCAAACATTTCTGGTATATGAAAAACATGTTTTTCAATGGCAAAAATCAATGAATATTGTAAATGCACAAACAGTAATATCTCCACATTGCAAGGTGCAATTCTGAAATTTTTTGCTTTTTCCTGCTAATCCTAGCATGATAAAGAAGATTCAAAGAGAGTGAGATGCCAGCTCCTTTCATTCAGTCAGTAGCTTCAAACATTTCTGGTATATGAAAAACATGTTTTTCAATGGCAAAAACCAATGAATATTGTAAATGCACAAACAGTAATATCTCCACATTGCAAGGTGCAATTCTGAAATTTTTTGCTTTTTCCTGCTAATCCTAGCATGATAAAGAAGATTCAAAGAGAGTGAGATGCCAGCTCCTTTCATTCAGTCAGTAGCTTCAAACATTTCTGGACGTTTTTCAATGGCAAAAATCAATGAATATTGTAAATGCACAAACAGTAATATCTCCACATTGCAAGGTGCAATTCTGAAATTTTTTGCTTTTTCCTGTTAATCCTAGCATGATAAAGAAGATTCAAAGAGAGTGAGATGCCAGCTCCTTTCATTCAGTCAGTAGCTTCAAACATTTCTGGTATATGAAAAACATGTTTTTCAATGGCAAAAATCAATGAATATTGTAAATGCACAAACAGTAATATCTCCACATTGCAAGGTGCAATTCTGAAATTTTTTGCTTTTTCCTGTTAATCCTAGCATGATAAAGAAGATTCAAAGAGAGTGACATGCCAGCTCCTTTCATTCAGTCAGTAGCTTCAAACATTTCTGGTATATGAAAAACATGTTTTTCAATGGCAAAAATCAATGAATATTGTAAATGCACAAACAGTAATATCTCCACATTGCAAGGTGCAATTCTGAAATTTTTTGCTTTTTCCTGCTAATCCTAGCATGATAAAGAAGATTCAAAGAGAGTGAGATGCCAGCTCCTTTCATTCAGTCAGTAGCTTCAAACATTTCTGGACGTTTTTCAATGGCAAAAATCAATGAATATTGTAAATGCACAAACAGTAATATCTCCACATTGCAAGGTGCAATTCTGAAATTTTTTGCTTTTTCCTGTTAATCCTAGCATGATAAAGAAGATTCAAAGAGAGTGAGATGCCAGCTCCTTTCATTCAGTCAGTAGCTTCAAACATTTCTGGTATATGAAAAACATGTTTTTCAATGGCAAAAATCAATGAATATTGTAAATGCACAAACAGTAATATCTCCACATTGCAAGGTGCAATTCTGAAATTTTTTGCTTTTTCCTGTTAATCCTAGCATGATAAAGAAGATTCAAAGAGAGTGAGATGCCAGCTCCTTTCATTCAGTCAGTAGCTTCAAACATTTCTGGTATATGAAAAACATGTTTTTCAATGGCAAAAATCAATGAATATTGTAAATGCACAAACAGTAATATCTCCACATTGCAAGGTGCAATTCTGAAATTTTTTGCTTTTTCCTGCTAATCCTAGCATGATAAAGAAGATTCAAAGGGAGTGAGATGCCAGCTCCTTTCATTCAGTCAGTAGCTTCAAACATTTCTGGTATATGAAAAACATGTTTTTCAATGGCAAAAATCAATGAATATTGTAAATGCACAAACAGTAATATCTCCACATTGCAAGGTGCAATTCTGAAATTTTTTGCTTTTTCCTGCTAATCCTAGCATGATAAAGAAGATTCAAAGAGAGTGAGATGCCAGCTCCTTTCATTCAGTCAGTAGCTTCAAACATTTCTGGACGTTTTTCAATGGAAAAAATCAATGAATATTGTAAATGCACAAACAGTAATATCTCCACATTGCAAGGTGCAATTCTGAAATTTTTTGCTTTTTCCTGTTAATCCTAGCATGATAAAGAAGATTCAAAGAGAGTGAGATGCCAGCTCCTTTCATTCAGTCAGTAGCTTCAAACATTTCTGGACGTTTTTCAATGGCAAAAATCAATGAATATTGTAAATGCACAAACAGTAATATCTCCACATTGCAAGGTGCAATTCTGAAATTTTTTGCTTTTTCCTGTTAATCCTAGCATGATAAAGAAGATTCAAAGAGAGTGAGATGCCAGCTCCTTTCATTCAGTCAGTAGCTTCAAACATTTCTGGTATATGAAAAACATGTTTTTCAATGGCAAAAATCAATGAATATTGTAAATGCACAAACAGTAATATCTCCACATTGCAAGGTGCAATTCTGAAATTTTTTGCTTTTTCCTGTTAATCCTAGCATGATAAAGAAGATTCAAAGAGAGTGAGATGCCAGCTCCTTTCATTCAGTCAGTAGCTTCAAACATTTCTGGACGTTTTTCAATGGCAAAAATCAATGAATATTGTAAATGCACAAACAGTAATATCTCCACATTGCAAGGTGCAATTCTGAAATTTTTTGCTTTTTCCTGTTAATCCTAGCATGATAAAGAAGATTCAAAGAGAGTGAGATGCCAGCTCCTTTCATTCAGTCAGTAGCTTCAAACATTTCTGGTATATGAAAAACATGTTTTTCAATGGCAAAAATCAATGAATATTGTAAATGCACAAACAGTAATATCTCCACATTGCAAGGTGCAATTCTGAAATTTTTTGCTTTTTCCTGTTAATCCTAGCATGATAAAGAAGATTCAAAGAGAGTGACATGCCAGCTCCTTTCATTCAGTCAGTAGCTTCAAACATTTCTGGTATATGAAAAACATGTTTTTCAATGGCAAAAATCAATGAATATTGTAAATGCACAAACAGTAATATCTCCACATTGCAAGGTGCAATTCTGAAATTTTTTGCTTTTTCCTGCTAATCCTAGCATGATAAAGAAGATTCAAAGAGAGTGAGATGCCAGCTCCTTTCATTCAGTCAGTAGCTTCAAACATTTCTGGACGTTTTTCAATGGCAAAAATCAATGAATATTGTAAATGCACAAACAGTAATATCTCCACATTGCAAGGTGCAATTCTGAATTTTTTTGCTTTTTCCTGTTAATCCTAGCATGATAAAGAAGATTCAAAGAGAGTGAGATGCCAGCTCCTTTCATTCAGTCAGTAGCTTCAAACATTTCTGGTATATGAAAAACATGTTTTTCAATGGCAAAAATCAATGAATATTGTAAATGCACAAACAGTAATATCTCCACATTGCAAGGTGCAATTCTGAAATTTTTTGCTTTTTCCTGCTAATCCTAGCATGATAAAGAAGATTCAAAGAGAGTGAGATGCCAGCTCCTTTCATTCAGTCAGTAGCTTCAAACATTTCTGGTATATGAAAAACACATGTTTTTCAATGGCAAAAATCAATGAATATTGTAAATGCACAAACAGTAATATCTCCACATTGCAAGGTGCAATTCTGAAATTTTTTGCTTTTTCCTGCTAATCCTAGCATGATAAAGAAGATTCAAAGAGAGTGAGATGCCAGCTCCTTTCATTCAGTCAGTAGCTTCAAACATTTCTGGTATATGAAAAACATGTTTTTCAATGGCAAAAATCAATGAATATTGTAAATGCACAAACAGTAATATCTCCACATTGCAAGGTGCAATTCTGAAATTTTTAGCTTTTTCCTGTTAATCCTAGCATGATAAAGAAGATTCAAAGAGAGTGAGATGCCAGCTCCTTTCATTCAGTCAGTAGCTTCAAACATTTCTGGACGTTTTTCAATGGCAAAAATCAATGAATATTGTAAATGCACAAACAGTAATATCTCCACATTGCAAGGTGCAATTCTGAAATTTTTTGCTTTTTCCTGTTAATCCTAGCATGATAAAGAAGATTCAAAGAGAGTGAGATGCCAGCTCCTTTCATTCAGTCAGTAGCTTCAAACATTTCTGGTATATGAAAAACGTTTTTCAATGGCAAAAATCAATGAATATTGTAAATGCACAAACAGTAATATCTCCACATTGCAAGGTGCAATTCTGAAATTTTTTGCTTTTTCCTGCTAATCCTAGCATGATAAAGAAGATTTAAAGAGAGTGAGATGCCAGCTCCTTTCATTCAGTCAGTAGCTTCAAACATTTCTGGTTTATGAAAAACATGTTTTTCAATGGCAAAAATCAATGAATATTGTAAATGCACAAACAGTAATATCTCCACATTGCAAGGTGCAATTCTGAAATTTTTTGCTTTTTCCTGCTAATCCTAGCATGATAAAGAAGATTCAAAGAGAGTGAGATGCCAGCTCCTTTCATTCAGTCAGTAGCTTCAAACATTTCTGGACGTTTTTCAATGGCAAAAATCAATGAATATTGTAAATGCACAAACAGTAATATCTCCACATTGCAAGGTGCAATTCTGAAATTTTTTGCTTTTTCCTGTTAATCCTAGCATGATAAAGAAGATTCAAAGAGAGTGAGATGCCAGCTCCTTTCATTCAGTCAGTAGCTTCAAACATTTCTGGTATATGAAAAACATGTTTTTCAATGGCAAAAATCAATGAATATTGTAAATGCACAAACAGTAATATCTCCACATTGCAAGGTGCAATTCTGAAATTTTTTGCTTTTTCCTGTTAATCCTAGCATGATAAAGAAGATTCAAAGAGAGTGAGATGCCAGCTCCTTTCATTCAGTCAGTAGCTTCAAACATTTCTGGTATATGAAAAACATGTTTTTCAATGGCAAAAATCAATGAATATTGTAAATGCACAAACAGTAATATCTCCACATTGCAAGGTGCAATTCTGAAATTTTTTGCTTTTTCCTGTTAATCCTAGCATGATAAAGAAGATTCAAAGAGAGTGAGATGCCAGCTCCTTTCATTCAGTCAGTAGCTTCAAACATTTCTGGACGTTTTTCAATGGCAAAAATCAATGAATATTGTAAATGCACAAACAGTAATATCTCCACATTGCAAGGTGCAATTCTGAAATTTTTTGCTTTTTCCTGTTAATCCTAGCATGATAAAGAAGATTCAAAGAGAGTGAGATGCCAGCTCCTTTCATTCAGTCAGTAGCTTCAAACATTTCTGGTATATGAAAAACATGTTTTTCAATGGCAAAAATCAATGAATATTGTAAATGCACAAACAGTAATATCTCCACATTGCAAGGTGCAATTCTGAAATTTTTTGCTTTTTCCTGTTAATCCTAGCATGATAAAGAAGATTCAAAGAGAGTGACATGCCAGCTCCTTTCATTCAGTCAGTAGCTTCAAACATTTCTGGTATATGAAAAACATGTTTTTCAATGGCAAAAATCAATGAATATTGTAAATGCACAAACAGTAATATCTCCACATTGCAAGGTGCAATTCTGAAATTTTTTGCTTTTTCCTGCTAATCCTAGCATGATAAAGAAGATTCAAAGAGAGTGAGATGCCAGCTCCTTTCATTCAGTCAGTAGCTTCAAACATTTCTGGACGTTTTTCAATGGCAAAAATCAATGAATATTGTAAATGCACAAACAGTAATATCTCCACATTGCAAGGTGCAATTCTGAATTTTTTTGCTTTTTCCTGTTAATCCTAGCATGATAAAGAAGATTCAAAGAGAGTGAGATGCCAGCTCCTTTCATTCAGTCAGTAGCTTCAAACATTTCTGGTATATGAAAAACATGTTTTTCAATGGCAAAAATCAATGAATATTGTAAATGCACAAACAGTAATATCTCCACATTGCAAGGTGCAATTCTGAAATTTTTTGCTTTTTCCTGCTAATCCTAGCATGATAAAGAAGATTCAAAGAGAGTGAGATGCCAGCTCCTTTCATTCAGTCAGTAGCTTCAAACATTTCTGGTATATGAAAAACACATGTTTTTCAATGGCAAAAATCAATGAATATTGTAAATGCACAAACAGTAATATCTCCACATTGCAAGGTGCAATTCTGAAATTTTTTGCTTTTTCCTGCTAATCCTAGCATGATAAAGAAGATTCAAAGAGAGTGAGATGCCAGCTCCTTTCATTCAGTCAGTAGCTTCAAACATTTCTGGTATATGAAAAACATGTTTTTCAATGGCAAAAATCAATGAATATTGTAAATGCACAAACAGTAATATCTCCACATTGCAAGGTGCAATTCTGAAATTTTTAGCTTTTTCCTGTTAATCCTAGCATGATAAAGAAGATTCAAAGAGAGTGAGATGCCAGCTCCTTTCATTCAGTCAGTAGCTTCAAACATTTCTGGACGTTTTTCAATGGCAAAAATCAATGAATATTGTAAATGCACAAACAGTAATATCTCCACATTGCAAGGTGCAATTCTGAAATTTTTTGCTTTTTCCTGTTAATCCTAGCATGATAAAGAAGATTCAAAGAGAGTGAGATGCCAGCTCCTTTCATTCAGTCAGTAGCTTCAAACATTTCTGGTATATGAAAAACGTTTTTCAATGGCAAAAATCAATGAATATTGTAAATGCACAAACAGTAATATCTCCACATTGCAAGGTGCAATTCTGAAATTTTTTGCTTTTTCCTGCTAATCCTAGCATGATAAAGAAGATTTAAAGAGAGTGAGATGCCAGCTCCTTTCATTCAGTCAGTAGCTTCAAACATTTCTGGTTTATGAAAAACATGTTTTTCAATGGCAAAAATCAATGAATATTGTAAATGCACAAACAGTAATATCTCCACATTGCAAGGTGCAATTCTGAAATTTTTTGCTTTTTCCTGCTAATCCTAGCATGATAAAGAAGATTCAAAGAGAGTGAGATGCCAGCTCCTTTCATTCAGTCAGTAGCTTCAAACATTTCTGGACGTTTTTCAATGGCAAAAATCAATGAATATTGTAAATGCACAAACAGTAATATCTCCACATTGCAAGGTGCAATTCTGAAATTTTTTGCTTTTTCCTGTTAATCCTAGCATGATAAAGAAGATTCAAAGAGAGTGAGATGCCAGCTCCTTTCATTCAGTCAGTAGCTTCAAACATTTCTGGTATATGAAAAACATGTTTTTCAATGGCAAAAATCAATGAATATTGTAAATGCACAAACAGTAATATCTCCACATTGCAAGGTGAAATTCTGAAATTTTTTGCTTTTTCCTGTTAATCCTAGCATGATAAAGAAGATTCAAAGAGAGTGAGATGCCAGCTCCTTTCATTCAGTCAGTAGCTTCAAACATTTCTGGTATATGAAAAACATGTTTTTCAATGGCAAAAATCAATGAATATTGTAAATGCACAAACAGTAATATCTCCACATTGCAAGGTGCAATTCTGAAATTTTTTGCTTTTTCCTGCTAATCCTAGCATGATAAAGAAGATTCAAAGAGAGTGAGATGCCAGCTCCTTTCATTCAGTCAGTAGCTTCAATCATTTCTGGACATTTTTTAATGGCAAAAATCAATGAATATTGTAAATGCACAAACAGTAATATCTCCACATTGCAAGGTGCAATTCTGAAATTTTTTGCTTTTTCCTGTTAATCCTAGCATGATAAAGAAGATTCAAAGAGAGTGAGATGCCAGCTCCTTTCATTCAGTCAGTAGCTTCAAACATTTCTGGTATATGAAAAACATGTTTTTCAATGGCAAAAATCAATGAATATTGTAAATGCACAAACAGTAATATCTCCACATTGCAAGGTGAAATTCTGAAATTTTTTGCTTTTTCCTGTTAATCCTAGCATGATAAAGAAGATTCAAAGAGAGTGAGATGCCAGCTCCTTTCATTCAGTCAGTAGCTTCAAACATTTCTGGTATATGAAAAACATGTTTTTCAATGGCAAAAATCAATGAATATTGTAAATGCACAAACAGTAATATCTCCACATTGCAAGGTGCAATTCTGAAATTTTTTGCTTTTTCCTGCTAATCCTAGCATGATAAAGAAGATTCAAAGAGAGTGAGATGCCAGCTCCTTTCATTCAGTCAGTAGCTTCAATCATTTCTGGACGTTTTTCAATGGCAAAAATCAATGAATATTGTAAATGCACAAACTGTAATTTCTCCGCATTGCAAGGTGCAATTCTGAAATTTTTTGCTTTTTCCTGCTCCTCTTAGCATGATAAAGAAGATTCAAAGAGAGTGAGATGCCAGCTCCTTTCATTCTGTCAGTAGCTTCAATCATTTCTGGTATATGAATAACATGATGTTTTTCAATAGCAAAAATCAATGAATATTGTAAATGCACAAACAGTAATTTCTCCGCATTGCAAGGTGCAATTCTGAAATTTTTTGCTTTTTCCTGCTCCTCTTAGCATGATAAAGAAGATTCAAAGAGAGTGAGATGCCAGCTCCTTTCATTCAGTCAGTAGCTTCAATCATTTCTGGACATTTTTCAATGGCAAAAATCAATGAATATTGTAAATGCACAAACAGTAATTTCTCCGCATTGCAAGGTGCAATTCTGAAATTTTTTGCTTTTTCCTGCTCCTCTTAGCATGATAAACAAGATTCAAAGAGAGTGAGATGCCATCTCCTTTCATTCAGTCAGTAGCTTCAATCATTTCTGGACGTTTTTCAATGGCAAAAATCAATGAATATTCTAAATGCACAAACAGTAATTTCTCCGCATTGCAAGGTGCAATTCTGAAATTTTTTGCTTTTTCCTGCTCCTCTTAGCATGATAAAGAAGATTCAAAGAGAGTGAGATGCCAGCTCCTTTCATTCAGTCAGTAGCTTCAATCATTTCTGGTATATGAATAACATGATTTTTTCAATGGCAAAAATCAATGAATATTGTAAATGCACAAACAGTAATTTCTCCGCATTGCAAGGTGCAATTCTGAAATTTTTTGCTTTTTCCTGCTCCTCTTAGCATGATAAAGAAGATTCAAAGAGAGTGAGATGCCAGCTCCTTTCATTCAGTCAGTAGCTTCAATCATTTCTGGACGTTTTTCAATGGCAAAAATCAATGAATATTGTAAATGCACAAACAGTAATTTCTCCGCATTGCAAGGTGCAATTCTGAAATTTTTTGCTTTTTCCTGCTCCTCTTAGCATGATAAACAAGATTCAAAGAGAGTGAGATGCCAGCTCCTTTCATTCAGTCAGTAGCTTCAATCATTTCTGGACGTTTTTCAATGGCAAAAATCATTGAATATTGTAAATGCACAAACAGTAATTTCTCCGCATTGCAAGGTGCAATTCTGAAATTTTTTACTTTTTCCTGCTCCTCTTAGTATGATAAAGAAGATTCAAAGAGAGTGAGATGCCAGCTCCTTTCATTCAGTCAGTAGCTTCAATCATTTCTGGTATATGAATAACATGATGTTTTTCAATCGCAAAAATCAATGAATATTGTAAATGCACAAACAGTAATTTCTCCGCATTGCAAGGTGCAATTCTGAAATTTTTTGCTTTTTCCTGCTCCTCTTAGCATGATAAAGAAGATTCAAAGAGAGTGAGATGCCAGCTCCTTTCATTCAGTCAGTAGCTACAATCATTTCTGGATGTTTTTCAATGGCAAAAATCAATGAATATTGTAAATGCACAAACAGTAATTTCTCCGCATTGCAAGGTGCAATTCTGAAATTTTTTGCTTTTTCCTGCTCCTCTTAGCATGATAAAGAAGATTCAAAGAGAGTGAGATGCCAGCTCCTTTCCTTCAGTCAGTAGCTTCAATCATTTCTGGTATATGAATAACATGATGTTTTTCAAAGGCAAAAATCAATGAATTTTGTAAATGCACAAACAGTAATTTCTCCGCATTGCAAGGCGCAATTCTGAAATTTTTTGCTTTTTCCTGCTCCTCTTAGCATGATAAAGAAGATTCAAAGAGAGTGAGATGCCAGCTCCTTTCATTCAGTCAGTAGCTTCAATCATTTCTGGACATTTTTCAATGGCAAAAATCAATGAATATTGTAAATGCACAAACAGTAATTTCTCCGCATTGCAAGGTGCAATTCTGAAATTTTTTGCTTTTTCCTGCTCCTCTTAGCATGATAAAGAAGATTCAAAGAGAGTGAGATGCCAGCTCCTTTCATTCAGTCAGTAGCTTCAATCATTTCTGGACGTTTTTCAATGGCAAAAATCAATGAATATTGTAAATGCACAAACAGTAATTTCTCCGCATTGCAAGGTGCAATTCTGAAATTTTTTGCTTTTTCCTGCTCCTCTTAGCATGATAAAGAAGATTCAAAGAGAGTGATATGCCAGCTCCTTTCATTCAGTCAGTACCTTCAATCATTTCTGGACGTTTTTCAATGGCAAAAATCAATGAATATTGTAAATGCACAAACAGTAATTTCTCCGCATTGCAAGGTGCAATTCTGAAATTTTTTGCTTTTTCCTGCTCCTCTTAGCATGATAAAGAAGATTCAAAGAGAGTGAGATGCCAGCTCCTTTCATTCAGTCAGTAGCTTCAATCATTTCTGGACGTTTTTCAATGGCAAAAATCAATGAATATTGTAAATGCACAAACTGTAATTTCTCCGCATTGCAAGGTGCAATTCTGAAATTTTTTGCTTTTTCCTGCTCCTCTTAGCATGATAAAGAAGATTCAAAGAGAGTGAGATGCCAGCTCCTTTCATTCAGTCAGTAGCTTCAATCATTTCTGGTATATGAATAACATGATGTTTTTCAATAGCAAAAATCAATGAATATTGTAAATGCACAAACAGTAATTTCTCCGCATTGCAAGGTGCAATTCTGAAATTTTTTGCTTTTTCCTGCTCCTCTTAGCATGATAAAGAAGATTCAAAGAGAGTGAGATGCCAGCTCCTTTCATTCAGTCAGTAGCTTCAATCATTTCTGGACGTTTTTCAATGGCAAAAATCAATGAATATTGTAAATGCACAAACAGTAATTTCTCCACATTGCAAGGTGCAATTCTGAAATTTTTTGCTTTTTCCTGCTCCTCTTAGCATGATAAACAAGATTCAAAGAGAGTGAGATGCCAGCTCCTTTCATTCAGTCAGTAGCTTCAATCATTTCTGGACGTTTTTCAATGGCAAAAATCATTGAATATTGTAAATGCACAAACAGTAATTTCTCCGCATTGCAAGGTGCAATTCTGAAATTTTTTACTTTTTCCTGCTCCTCTTAGCATGATAAAGAAGATTCAAAGAGAGTGAGATGCCAGCTCCTTTCATTCAGTCAGTAGCTTCAATCATTTCTGGACGTTTTTCAATGGCAAAAATCAATGAATATTGTAAATGCACAAACAGTAATTTCTCCGCATTGCAAGGTGCAATTCTGAAATTTTTTGCTTTTTCCTGCTCCTCTTAGCATGATAAAGAAGATTCAAAGAGAGTGAGATGCCAGCTCCTTTCCTTCAGTCAGTAGCTTCAATCATTTCTGGTATATGAATAACATGATGTTTTTCAATGGCAAAAATCAATGAATTTTGTAAATGCACAAACAGTAATTTCTCCGCATTGCAAGGCGCAATTCTGAAATTTTTTGCTTTTTCCTGCTCCTCTTAGCATGATAAAGAAGATTCAAAGAGAGTGAGATGCCAGCTCCTTTCATTCAGTCAGTAGCTTCAATCATTTCTGGACATTTTTCAATGGCAAAAATCAATGAATATTGTAAATGCACAAACAGTAATTTCTCCGCATTGCAAGGTGCAATTCTGAAATTTTTTGCTTTTTCCTGCTCCTCTTAGCATGATAAAGAAGATTCAAAGAGAGTGAGATGCCAGCTCCTTTCATTCAGTCAGTAGCTTCAATCATTTCTGGACGTTTTTCAATGGCAAAAATCAATGAATATTGTAAATGCACAAACAGTAATTTCTCCGCATTGCAAGGTGCAATTCTGAAATTTTTTGCTTTTTCCTGCTCCTCTTAGCATTTTTCATATACCAGAAATGTTTGAAGCTACTGACTGAATGAAAGGAGCTGGCATCTCACTCTCTTTGAATCTTCTTTATCATGCTAGGATTAACAGGAAAAAGCTAAAAATTTCAGAATTGCACCGTACAATGTGGAGATATTACTGTTTGTGCATTTACAATATTCATTGATTTTTGCCATTGAAAAACATGTTTTTCATATACCAGAAATGTTTGAAGCTACTGACTGAATGAAAGGAGCTGGCATCTCACTCTCTTTGAATCTTCTTTATCATGCTAGGATTAGCAGGAAAAAGCAAAAAATTTCAGAATTGCACCTTGCAATGTGGAGATATTACTGTTTGTGCATTTACAATATTCATTGATTTTTGCCATTGAAAAACATGTTTTTCATATACCAGAAATGTTTGAAGCTACTGACTGAATGAAAGGAGCTGGCATCTCACTCTCTTTGAATCTTCTTTATCATGCTAGGATTAACAGGAAAAAGCTAAAAATTTCAGAATTGCACCGTGCAATGTGGAGATATTACTGTTTGTGCATTTACAATATTCATTGATTTTTGCCATTGAAAAACATGTTTTTCATATACCAGAAATGTTTGAAGCTACTGACTGAATGAAAGGAGCTGGCATCTCACTCTCTTTGAATCTTCTTTATCATGCTAGGATTAGCAGGAAAAAGCAAAAAATTTCAGAATTGCACCTTGCAATGTGGAGATATTACTGTTTGTGCATTTACAATATTCATTGATTTTTGCCATTGAAAAACATGTTTTTCATATACCAGAAATGTTTGAAGCTACTGACTGAATGAAAGTAGCTGGCATCTCACTCTCTTTGAATCTTCTTTATCATGCTAGGATTAACAGGAAAAAGCTAAAAATTTCAGAATTGCACCGTGCAATGTGGAGATATTACTGTTTGTGCATTTACAATATTCATTGATTTTTGCCATTGAAAAACATGTTTTTCATATACCAGAAATGTTTGAAGCTACTGACTGAATGAAAGGAGCTGGCATCTCACTCTCTTTGAATCTTCTTTATCATGCTAGGATTAGCAGGAAAAAGCAAAAAATTTCAGAATTGCACCTTGCAATGTGGAGATATTACTGTTTGTGCATTTACAATATTCATTGATTTTTGCCATTGAAAAACATGTTTTTCATATACCAGAAATGTTTGAAGCTACTGACTGAATGAAAGGAGCTGGCATCTCACTCTCTTTGAATCTTCTTTATCATGCTAGGATTAGCAGGAAAAAGCAAAAAATTTCAGAATTGCACCTTGCAATGTGGAGATATTACTGTTTGTGCATTTACAATATTCATTGATTTTTGCCATTGAAAAACATGTTTTTCATATACCAGAAATGTTTGAAGCTACTGACTGAATGAAAGGAGCTGGCATCTCACTCTCTTTGAATCTTCTTTATCATGCTAGGATTAACAGGAAAAAGCTAAAAATTTCAGAATTGCACCGTGCAATGTGGAGATATTACTGTTTGTGCATTTACAATATTCATTGATTTTTGCCATTGAAAAACATGTTTTTCATATACCAGAAATGTTTGAAGCTACTGACTGAATGAAAGGAGCTGGCATCTCACTCTCTTTGAATCTTCTTTATCATGCTAGGATTAGCAGGAAAAAGCAAAAAATTTCAGAATTGCACCTTGCAATGTGGAGATATTACTGTTTGTGCATTTACAATATTCATTGATTTTTGCCATTGAAAAACATGTTTTTCATATACCAGAAATGTTTGAAGCTACTGACTGAATGAAAGGAGCTGGCATCTCACTCTCTTTGAATCTTCTTTATCATGCTAGGATTAACAGGAAAAAGCTAAAAATTTCAGAATTGCACCGTGCAATGTGGAGATATTACTGTTTGTGCATTTACAATATTCATTGATTTTTGCCATTGAAAAACATGTTTTTCATATACCAGAAATGATTGAAGCTACTGACTGAATGAAAGGAGCTGGCATCTCACTCTCTTTGAATCTTCTTTATCATGCTAGGATTAGCAGGAAAAAGCAAAAAATTTCAGAATTGCACCTTGCAAGGTGGAGATATTACTGTTTGTGCATTTACAATATTCATTGATTTTTGCCATTGAAAAACATGTTTTTCATATACCAGAAATGTTTGAAGCTACTGACTGAATGAAAGGAGCTGGCATCTCACTCTCTTTGAATCTTCTTTATCATGCTAGGATTAACAGGAAAAAGCAAAAAATTTCAGAATTGCACCTTGCAATGCGGAGAAATTACAGTTTGTGCATTTACAATATTCATTGATTTTTGCCATTGAAAAACATCCAGAAATGATTGAAGCTACTGACTGAATGAAAGGAGCTGGCATCTCACTCTCTTTGAATCTTCTTTATCATGCTGAGGAGCAGGAAAAAGCAAAAAATTTCAGAATTGCACCTTGCAATGCGGAGAAATTACTGTTTGTGCATTTACAATATTCATTGATTTTTGCCATTGAAAAACATCATGTTATTCATATACCAGAAATGTTTGAAGCTACTGACTGAATGAAAGGAGCTGGCATCTCACTCTCTTTGAATCTTCTTTATCATGCTAAGAGGAGCAGGAAAAAGCAAAAAATTTCAGAATTGCACCTTGCAATGTGGAGAAATTACTGTTTGTGCATTTACAATATTCATTGATTTTTACCATTGAAAAACGTCCAGAAATGATTGAAGCTACTGACTGAATGAAAGTAGCTGGCATCTCACTCTCTTTGAATCTTCTTTATCATGCTAAGAGGAGCAGGAAAAAGCAAAAAATTTCAGACTTGCACCTTGCAATGCGGAGAAATTACTGTTTGTGCATTTACAATATTCATTGATTTTTGCCATTGAAAAACATTATGTTATTCATATACCAGAAATGTTTGAAGCTACTGACTGAATGAAAGTAGCTGGCATCTCACTCTCTTTGAATCTTCTTTATCATGCTAAGAGGAGCAGGAAAAATCAAAAAATTTCAGAATTGCACCTTGCAATGCGGAGAAATTACTGTTTGTGCATTTACAATATTCATTGATTTTTGCCATTGAAAAACGTCCAGAAATGATTGAAGCTACTGACTGAATGAAAGGAGCTGGCATCTCACTCTCTTTGAATCTTCTTTATCATGCTAAGAGGAGCAGGAAAAAGCAAAAAATTTCAGAATTGCACCTTGCAATGCGGAGAAATTACTGTTTGTGCATTTACAATATTCATTGATTTTTGCCATTGAAAAACATCATGTTATTCATATACCAGAAATGATTGAAGCTACTGACTGAATGAAAGGAGCTGGCATCTCACTCTCTTTGAATCTTCTTTATCATGCTAGGATTAACAGGAAAAAGCTAAAAATTTCAGAATTGCACCGTGCAATGTGGAGATATTACTGTTTGTGCATTTACAATATTCATTGATTTTTGCCATTGAAAAACATGTTTTTCATATACCAGAAATGTTTGAAGCTACTGACTGAATGAAAGGAGCTGGCATCTCACTCTCTTTGAATCTTCTTTATCATGCTAGGATTAACAGGAAAAAGCAAAAAATTTCAGAATTGCACCTTGCAATGTGGAGATATTACTGTTTGTGCATTTACAATATTCATTGATTTTTGCCATTGAAAAACATGTTTTTCATATACCAGAAATGTTTGAAGCTACTGACTGAATGAAAGGAGCTGGCATCTCACTCTCTTTGAATCTTCTTTATCATGCTAGGATTAACAGGAAAAAGCTAAAAATTTCAGAATTGCACCTTGCAATGTGGAGATATTACTGTTTGTGCATTTACAATATTCATTGATTTTTGCCATTGAAAAACATGTTTTTCATATACCAGAAATGTTTGAAGCTACTGACTGAATGAAAGGAGCTGGCATCTCACTCTCTTTGAATCTTCTTTATCATGCTAGGATTAACAGGAAAAAAGCTAAAAATTTCAGAATTGCACCGTGCAATGTGGAGATATTACTGTTTGTGCATTTACAATATTCATTGATTTTTGCCATTGAAAAACATGTTTTTCATATACCAGAAATGTTTGAAGCTACTGACTGAATGAAAGGAGCTGGCATCTCACTCTCTTTGAATCTTCTTTATCATGCTAGGATTAGCAGGAAAAAGCAAAAAATTTCAGAATTGCACCTTGCAATGTGGAGATATTACTGTTTGTGCATTTACAATATTCATTGATTTTTGCCATTGAAAAACATGTTTTTCATATACCAGAAATGTTTGAAGCTACTGACTGAATGAAAGGAGCTGGCATCTCACTCTCTTTGAATCTTCTTTATCATGCTAGGATTAACAGGAAAAAGCTAAAAATTTCAGAATTGCACCGTGCAATGTGGAGATATTACTGTTTGTGCATTTACAATATTCATTGATTTTTGCCATTGAAAAACATGTTTTTCATATACCAGAAATGTTTGAAGCTACTGACTGAATGAAAGGAGCTGGCATCTCACTCTCTTTGAATCTTCTTTATCATGCTAGGATTAGCAGGAAAAAGCAAAAAATTTCAGAATTGCACCTTGCAATGTGGAGATATTACTGTTTGTGCATTTACAATATTCATTGATTTTTGCCATTGAAAAACATGTTTTTCATATACCAGAAATGTTTGAAGCTACTGACTGAATGAAAGGAGCTGGCATCTCACTCTCTTTGAATCTTCTTTATCATGCTAGGATTAACAGGAAAAAGCTAAAAATTTCAGAATTGCACCGTGCAATGTGGAGATATTACTGTTTGTGCATTTACAATATTCATTGATTTTTGCCATTGAAAAACATGTTTTTCATATACCAGAAATGTTTGAAGCTACTGACTGAATGAAAGGAGCTGGCATCTCACTCTCTTTGAATCTTCTTTATCATGCTAGGATTAGCAGGAAAAAGCAAAAAATTTCAGAATTGCACCTTGCAATGTGGAGATATTACTGTTTGTGCATTTACAATATTCATTGATTTTTGCCATTGAAAAACATGTTTTTCATATACCAGAAATGTTTGAAGCTACTGACTGAATGAAAGTAGCTGGCATCTCACTCTCTTTGAATCTTCTTTATCATGCTAGGATTAACAGGAAAAAGCTAAAAATTTCAGAATTGCACCGTGCAATGTGGAGATATTACTGTTTGTGCATTTACAATATTCATTGATTTTTGCCATTGAAAAACATGTTTTTCATATACCAGAAATGTTTGAAGCTACTGACTGAATGAAAGGAGCTGGCATCTCACTCTCTTTGAATCTTCTTTATCATGCTAGGATTAGCAGGAAAAAGCAAAAAATTTCAGAATTGCACCTTGCAATGTGGAGATATTACTGTTTGTGCATTTACAATATTCATTGATTTTTGCCATTGAAAAACATGTTTTTCATATACCAGAAATGTTTGAAGCTACTGACTGAATGAAAGGAGCTGGCATCTCACTCTCTTTGAATCTTCTTTATCATGCTAGGATTAGCAGGAAAAAGCAAAAAATTTCAGAATTGCACCTTGCAATGTGGAGATATTACTGTTTGTGCATTTACAATATTCATTGATTTTTGCCATTGAAAAACATGTTTTTCATATACCAGAAATGTTTGAAGCTACTGACTGAATGAAAGGAGCTGGCATCTCACTCTCTTTGAATCTTCTTTATCATGCTAGGATTAACAGGAAAAAGCTAAAAATTTCAGAATTGCACCGTGCAATGTGGAGATATTACTGTTTGTGCATTTACAATATTCATTGATTTTTGCCATTGAAAAACATGTTTTTCATATACCAGAAATGTTTGAAGCTACTGACTGAATGAAAGGAGCTGGCATCTCACTCTCTTTGAATCTTCTTTATCATGCTAGGATTAGCAGGAAAAAGCAAAAAATTTCAGAATTGCACCTTGCAATGTGGAGATATTACTGTTTGTGCATTTACAATATTCATTGATTTTTGCCATTGAAAAACATGTTTTTCATATACCAGAAATGTTTGAAGCTACTGACTGAATGAAAGGAGCTGGCATCTCACTCTCTTTGAATCTTCTTTATCATGCTAGGATTAACAGGAAAAAGCTAAAAATTTCAGAATTGCACCGTGCAATGTGGAGATATTACTGTTTGTGCATTTACAATATTCATTGATTTTTGCCATTGAAAAACATGTTTTTCATATACCAGAAATGATTGAAGCTACTGACTGAATGAAAGGAGCTGGCATCTCACTCTCTTTGAATCTTCTTTATCATGCTAGGATTAGCAGGAAAAAGCAAAAAATTTCAGAATTGCACCTTGCAAGGTGGAGATATTACTGTTTGTGCATTTACAATATTCATTGATTTTTGCCATTGAAAAACATGTTTTTCATATACCAGAAATGTTTGAAGCTACTGACTGAATGAAAGGAGCTGGCATCTCACTCTCTTTGAATCTTCTTTATCATGCTAGGATTAACAGGAAAAAGCAAAAAATTTCAGAATTGCACCTTGCAATGCGGAGAAATTACAGTTTGTGCATTTACAATATTCATTGATTTTTGCCATTGAAAAACATCCAGAAATGATTGAAGCTACTGACTGAATGAAAGGAGCTGGCATCTCACTCTCTTTGAATCTTCTTTATCATGCTGAGGAGCAGGAAAAAGCAAAAAATTTCAGAATTGCACCTTGCAATGCGGAGAAATTACTGTTTGTGCATTTACAATATTCATTGATTTTTGCCATTGAAAAACATCATGTTATTCATATACCAGAAATGTTTGAAGCTACTGACTGAATGAAAGGAGCTGGCATCTCACTCTCTTTGAATCTTCTTTATCATGCTAAGAGGAGCAGGAAAAAGCAAAAAATTTCAGAATTGCACCTTGCAATGTGGAGAAATTACTGTTTGTGCATTTACAATATTCATTGATTTTTACCATTGAAAAACGTCCAGAAATGATTGAAGCTACTGACTGAATGAAAGTAGCTGGCATCTCACTCTCTTTGAATCTTCTTTATCATGCTAAGAGGAGCAGGAAAAAGCAAAAAATTTCAGACTTGCACCTTGCAATGCGGAGAAATTACTGTTTGTGCATTTACAATATTCATTGATTTTTGCCATTGAAAAACATTATGTTATTCATATACCAGAAATGTTTGAAGCTACTGACTGAATGAAAGTAGCTGGCATCTCACTCTCTTTGAATCTTCTTTATCATGCTAAGAGGAGCAGGAAAAATCAAAAAATTTCAGAATTGCACCTTGCAATGCGGAGAAATTACTGTTTGTGCATTTACAATATTCATTGATTTTTGCCATTGAAAAACGTCCAGAAATGATTGAAGCTACTGACTGAATGAAAGGAGCTGGCATCTCACTCTCTTTGAATCTTCTTTATCATGCTAAGAGGAGCAGGAAAAAGCAAAAAATTTCAGAATTGCACCTTGCAATGCGGAGAAATTACTGTTTGTGCATTTACAATATTCATTGATTTTTGCCATTGAAAAACATCATGTTATTCATATACCAGAAATGATTGAAGCTACTGACTGAATGAAAGGAGCTGGCATCTCACTCTCTTTGAATCTTCTTTATCATGCTAGGATTAGCAGGAAAAAGCAAAAAATTTCAGAATTGCACCTTGCAATGTGGAGATATTACTGTTTGTGCATTTACAATATTCATTGATTTTTGCCATTGAAAAACATGTTTTTCATATACCAGAAATGTTTGAAGCTACTGACTGAATGAAAGGAGCTGGCATCTCACTCTCTTTGAATCTTCTTTATCATGCTAGGATTAACAGGAAAAAGCTAAAAATTTCAGAATTGCACCGTGCAATGTGGAGATATTACTGTTTGTGCATTTACAATATTCATTGATTTTTGCCATTGAAAAACATGTTTTTCATATACCAGAAATGTTTGAAGCTACTGACTGAATGAAAGGAGCTGGCATCTCACTCTCTTTGAATCTTCTTTATCATGCTAGGATTAGCAGGAAAAAGCAAAAAATTTCAGAATTGCACCTTGCAATGTGGAGATATTACTGTTTGTGCATTTACAATATTCATTGATTTTTGCCATTGAAAAACGTTTTTCATATACCAGAAATGTTTGAAGCTACTGACTGAATGAAAGGAGCTGGCATCTCACTCTCTTTGAATCTTCTTTATCATGCTAGGATTAACAGGAAAAAGCAAAAAATTTCAGAATTGCACCTTGCAATGTGGAGATATTACTGTTTGTGCATTTACAATATTCATTGATTTTTGCCATTGAAAAACATGTTTTTCATATACCAGAAATGTTTGAAGCTACTGACTGAATGAAAGGAGCTGGCATCTCACTCTCTTTGAATCTTCTTTATCATGCTAGGATTAACAGGAAAAAGCTAAAAATTTCAGAATTGCACCGTGCAATGTGGAGATATTACTGTTTGTGCATTTACAATATTCATTGATTTTTGCCATTGAAAAACATGTTTTTCATATACCAGAAATGATTGAAGCTACTGACTGAATGAAAGGAGCTGGCATCTCACTCTCTTTGAATCTTCTTTATCATGCTAGGATTAGCAGGAAAAAGCAAAAAATTTCAGAATTGCACCTTGCAATGTGGAGATATTACTGTTTGTGCATTTACAATATTCATTGATTTTTGCCATTGAAAAACATGTTTTTCATATACCAGAAATGTTTGAAGCTACTGACTGAATGAAAGGAGCTGGCATCTCACTCTCTTTGAATCTTCTTTATCATGCTAGGATTAACAGGAAAAAGCAAAAAATTTCAGAATTGCACCTTGCAATGTGGAGATATTACTGTTTGTGCATTTACAATATTCATTGATTTTTGCCATTGAAAAACATGTTTTTCATATACCAGAAATGTTTGAAGCTACTGACTGAATGAAAGGAGCTGGCATCTCACTCTCTTTGAATCTTCTTTATCATGCTAGGATTAACAGGAAAAAGCTAAAAATTTCAGAATTGCACCGTGCAATGTGGAGATATTACTGTTTGTGCATTTACAATATTCATTGATTTTTGCCATTGAAAAACATGTTTTTCATATACCAGAAATGTTTGAAGCTACTGACTGAATGAAAGGAGCTGGCATCTCACTCTCTTTGAATCTTCTTTATCATGCTAGGATTAGCAGGAAAAAGCAAAAAATTTCAGAATTGCACCTTGCAATGTGGAGATATTACTGTTTGTGCATTTACAATATTCATTGATTTTTGCCATTGAAAAACATGTTTTTCATATACCAGAAATGTTTGAAGCTACTGACTGAATGAAAGGAGCTGGCATCTCACTCTCTTTGAATCTTCTTTATCATGCTAGGATTAACAGGAAAAAGCTAAAAATTTCAGAATTGCACCGTGCAATGTGGAGATATTACTGTTTGTGCATTTACAATATTCATTGATTTTTGCCATTGAAAAACATGTTTTTCATATACCAGAAATGTTTGAAGCTACTGACTGAATGAAAGGAGCTGGCATCTCACTCTCTTTGAATCTTCTTTATCATGCTAGGATTAGCAGGAAAAAGCAAAAAATTTCAGAATTGCACCTTGCAATGTGGAGATATTACTGTTTGTGCATTTACAATATTCATTGATTTTTGCCATTGAAAAACATGTTTTTCATATACCAGAAATGTTTGAAGCTACTGACTGAATGAAAGGAGCTGGCATCTCACTCTCTTTGAATCTTCTTTATCATGCTAGGATTAACAGGAAAAAGCTAAAAATTTCAGAATTGCACCGTGCAATGTGGAGATATTACTGTTTGTGCATTTACAATATTCATTGATTTTTGCCATTGAAAAACATGTTTTTCATATACCAGAAATGTTTGAAGCTACTGACTGAATGAAAGGAGCTGGCATCTCACTCTCTTTGAATCTTCTTTATCATGCTAGGATTAGCAGGAAAAAGCAAAAAATTTCAGAATTGCACCTTGCAATGTGGAGATATTACTGTTTGTGCATTTACAATATTCATTGATTTTTGCCATTGAAAAACATGTTTTTCATATACCAGAAATGTTTGAAGCTACTGACTGAATGAAAGGAGCTGGCATCTCACTCTCTTTGAATCTTCTTTATCATGCTAGGATTAACAGGAAAAAGCTAAAAATTTCAGAATTGCACCGTGCAATGTGGAGATATTACTGTTTGTGCATTTACAATATTCATTGATTTTTGCCATTGAAAAACATGTTTTTCATATACCAGAAATGATTGAAGCTACTGACTGAATGAAAGGAGCTGGCATCTCACTCTCTTTGAATCTTCTTTATCATGCTAGGATTAGCAGGAAAAAGCAAAAAATTTCAGAATTGCACCTTGCAATGTGGAGATATTACTGTTTGTGCATTTACAATATTCATTGATTTTTGCCATTGAAAAACATGTTTTTCATATACCAGAAATGTTTGAAGCTACTGACTGAATGAAAGGAGCTGGCATCTCACTCTCTTTGAATCTTCTTTATCATGCTAGGATTAACAGGAAAAAGCAAAAAATTTCAGAATTGCACCTTGCAATGCGGAGAAATTACAGTTTGTGCATTTACAATATTCATTGATTTTTGCCATTGAAAAACATCCAGAAATGATTGAAGCTACTGACTGAATGAAAGGAGCTGGCATCTCACTCTCTTTGAATCTTCTTTATCATGCTGAGGAGCAGGAAAAAGCAAAAAATTTCAGAATTGCACCTTGCAATGCGGAGAAATTACTGTTTGTGCATTTACAATATTCATTGATTTTTGCCATTGAAAAACATCATGTTATTCATATACCAGAAATGTTTGAAGCTACTGACTGAATGAAAGGAGCTGGCATCTCACTCTCTTTGAATCTTCTTTATCATGCTAAGAGGAGCAGGAAAAAGCAAAAAATTTCAGAATTGCACCTTGCAATGTGGAGAAATTACTGTTTGTGCATTTACAATATTCATTGATTTTTACCATTGAAAAACGTCCAGAAATGATTGAAGCTACTGACTGAATGAAAGTAGCTGGCATCTCACTCTCTTTGAATCTTCTTTATCATGCTAAGAGGAGCAGGAAAAAGCAAAAAATTTCAGACTTGCACCTTGCAATGCGGAGAAATTACTGTTTGTGCATTTACAATATTCATTGATTTTTGCCATTGAAAAACATTATGTTATTCATATACCAGAAATGTTTGAAGCTACTGACTGAATGAAAGTAGCTGGCATCTCACTCTCTTTGAATCTTCTTTATCATGCTAAGAGGAGCAGGAAAAATCAAAAAATTTCAGAATTGCACCTTGCAATGCGGAGAAATTACTGTTTGTGCATTTACAATATTCATTGATTTTGCCATTGAAAAACGTCCAGAAATGATTGAAGCTACTGACTGAATGAAAGGAGCTGGCATCTCACTCTCTTTGAATCTTCTTTATCATGCTAAGAGGAGCAGGAAAAAGCAAAAAATTTCAGAATTGCACCTTGCAATGCGGAGAAATTACTGTTTGTGCATTTACAATATTCATTGATTTTTGCCATTGAAAAACATCATGTTATTCATATACCAGAAATGATTGAAGCTACTGACTGAATGAAAGGAGCTGCATCTCACTCTCTTTGAATCTTCTTTATCATGCTAGGATTAGCAGGAAAAAGCAAAAATTTCAGAATTGCACCTTGCAATGTGGAGATATTACTGTTTGTGCATTTACAATATTCATTGATTTTTGCCATTGAAAAACATGTTTTTCATATACCAGAAATGTTTGAAGCTACTGACTGAATGAAAGGAGCTGGCATCTCACTCTCTTTGAATCTTCTTTATCATGCTAGGATTAACAGGAAAAAGCTAAAAATTTCAGAATTGCACCGTGCAATGTGGAGATATTACTGTTTGTGCATTTACAATATTCATTGATTTTTGCCATTGAAAAACATGTTTTTCATATACCAGAAATGTTTGAAGCTACTGACTGAATGAAAGGAGCTGGCATCTCACTCTCTTTGAATCTTCTTTATCATGCTAGGATTAGCAGGAAAAAGCAAAAAATTTCAGAATTGCACCTTGCAATGTGGAGATATTACTGTTTGTGCATTTACAATATTCATTGATTTTTGCCATTGAAAAACGTTTTTCATATACCAGAAATGTTTGAAGCTACTGACTGAATGAAAGGAGCTGGCATCTCACTCTCTTTGAATCTTCTTTATCATGCTAGGATTAACAGGAAAAAGCAAAAAATTTCAGAATTGCACCTTGCAATGTGGAGATATTACTGTTTGTGCATTTACAATATTCATTGATTTTTGCCATTGAAAAACATGTTTTTCATATACCAGAAATGTTTGAAGCTACTGACTGAATGAAAGGAGCTGGCATCTCACTCTCTTTGAATCTTCTTTATCATGCTAGGATTAACAGGAAAAAGCTAAAAATTTCAGAATTGCACCGTGCAATGTGGAGATATTTACTGTTTGTGCATTTACAATATTCATTGATTTTTGCCATTGAAAAACATGTTTTTCATATACCAGAAATGATTGAAGCTACTGACTGAATGAAAGGAGCTGGCATCTCACTCTCTTTGAATCTTCTTTATCATGCTAGGATTAGCAGGAAAAAGCAAAAAATTTCAGAATTGCACCTTGCAATGTGGAGATATTACTGTTTGTGCATTTACAATATTCATTGATTTTTGCCATTGAAAAACATGTTTTTCATATACCAGAAATGTTTGAAGCTACTGACTGAATGAAAGGAGCTGGCATCTCACTCTCTTTGAATCTTCTTTATCATGCTAGGATTAACAGGAAAAAGCAAAAAATTTCAGAATTGCACCTTGCAATGTGGAGATATTACTGTTTGTGCATTTACAATATTCATTGATTTTTGCCATTTGAAAAACATGTTTTTCATATACCAGAAATGTTTGAAGCTACTGACTGAATGAAAGGAGCTGGCATCTCACTCTCTTTGAATCTTCTTTATCATGCTAGGATTAACAGGAAAAAGCTAAAAATTTCAGAATTGCACGTGCAATGTGGAGATATTACTGTTTGTGCATTTACAATATTCATTGATTTTTTGCCATTGAAAAACATGTTTTTCATATACCAGAAATGTTTGAAGCTACTGACTGAATGAAAGGAGCTGGCATCTCACTCTCTTTGAATCTTCTTTATCATGCTAGGATTAGCAGGAAAAAGCAAAAAATTTCAGAATTGCACCTTGCAATGTGGAGATATTAGTGTTTGTGCATTTACAATATTCATTGATTTTTGCCATTGAAAAACATGTTTTTCATATACCAGAAATGTTTGAAGCTACTGACTGAATGAAAGGAGCTGGCATCTCACTCTCTTTGAATCTTCTTTATCATGCTAGGATTAACAGGAAAAAGCAAAAAATTTCAGAATTGCACCTTGCAATGTGGAGATATTACTGTTTGTGCATTTACAATATTCATTGATTTTTGCCATTGAAAAACATGTTTTTCATATACCAGAAATGTTTGAAGCTACTGACTGAATGAAAGGAGCTGGCATCTCACTCTCTTTGAATCTTCTTTATCATGCTAGGATTAACAGGAAAAAGCTAAAAATTTCAGAATTGCACCTTGCAATGTGGAGATATTACTGTTTGTGCATTTACAATATTCATTGATTTTTGCCATTGAAAAACATGTTTTTCATATACCAGAAATGTTTGAAGCTACTGACTGAATGAAAGGAGCTGGCATCTCACTCTCTTTGAATCTTCTTTATCATGCTAGGATTAGCAGGAAAAAGCAAAAAATTTCAGAATTGCACCTTGCAATGTGGAGATATTACTGTTTGTGCATTTACAATATTCATTGATTTTTGCCATTGAAAAACATGTTTTTCATATACCAGAAATGTTTGAAGCTACTGACTGAATGAAAG
>NW_027367369.1:0-58854 GCF_046119375.1 Phyllobates terribilis | reverse complement strand
CGAAAAATCTAGCAAGTTATGTACACTAATAAACTATCCCCTCCCCCATACATTAATTCTGTACTGTCCTCAATGTGGAAAAATGTACCATATAGATCTATCTAGAGGCTACCAAAATGAGGCGTGAAGCTCGGTAGTAGGCACGTCTACAATACGTCTATGAGCATGAATTTAGCATCATTTCACTACATTTATGGGCGTTATTACAACATATTTATTCCAATCCATTATCTGGCACTATATATCTTATTCGAGCTATTTTGGAGCTTATTAGAGTCGAAGAGGATCTTAGGAAGGAATGAAGACGAAGGAATACACATCAGAGGTGCAAAGGGATCTAAAGGAGTATAATAAGGAAGAAGACGTATCGGCGGCCATGGTTCATCTAACGGCGCCCACCTATGTGAGATTAGAGAAAGGCCACGTAAGACCCATCATCTCCCACCGATATTTGTCGGCCCCCGCCGATCTTCAAACGAAATAGAGAAACCAAGTATTTTCTTCCTATCTTTTTAGTGGCAATTCTACTTAGATATTATTGTTATTTCCGAGTTTGCTGATTTATTTCTTTTAATTCGGTTAAGCCTATTTAAAGGTTGGAATTTTATCATTTCAAGAGTTCTTTTTTTGGTTCACTTTTTACGTTCCTTAAATTAGGTTACGCTTGAGAGTTTGACATCCAATTTTTTTCGTTCTCTCTTACGTACTTGTTCTTGGGTGTTTGAGAAGTTTTCTCCAAAAGGCTAGTGATATTTATCTATTGATTTATCCTTGTAAACCTTATTATGGAGGGCTAAGACCCCAATTTATTAGTAAAACATTAAATTGTTGTTTGGTTTGATGTAATTGAGTATTTTCTTCCTATCTTTTGAGTGATTTCGGTCTGTTAGCATTATTTGATTGTTTTTCTATGAATTTATTGATTATTGAATTTTAACTCTAGATTGATCACCTAGGATTGAAGTTATTATTCATATATGTTAGGATAGATTAATGGCGTTTTCCTTGACCTTTTCCTTCGAAACAAGCATGAAAACTTAGATTCAGTTTGAACTAAATCTTAGTGTAGAGAATTGCATTGTAGGCTAGTTTCAGAATGCCTATTCCCTAGTGTTCTTCACAATATTTCTTCCATTGATTTGAACTATAGGCGTTCATCGTAGTTAATCAAGTTAGTATACTCTGTTTGAGGTGCTAGATAACTACCGTGTAGGAATAGGGTAAAAAATTCTAGATTAGTTTTTTGATGGAATCACAATGATATTCATCAACAAAATGACATGAATTTGCTTTGCTATGATTCATCTTAAAAAGTTTCAAAAAAATCAATTTCTATTATTTTCGTAGTTAGTTTCCAAAAAGCCCCAATTGTTTTTTACATAGATTAGTCCAAATAATATCTAAATAAGTCTTTGCCTCCTCTAAAATTTGACCCTTGCTTCCACCATATTCTAGCCAATAGGATTTAGTGTCAGTTAAGTATAAACTCGGCAAGATCTTAATCTCACCATTATTTGCATGAATGTTGTGTTTGCTTGAAATCCTTACTTTAAAATTTTTAACAATCGATAAACACCGATGTTTCATCAAATTGGCGACGTTGTCGGGGAGGCATAAAAAGACGACAAAAATTATTTAGATTTTATTTGAACATTTATTAGCATGATCACTTATATGGTTCACGCTCGTTTTATTGACTCTTCTCCTATTTCACCCTCTACAGAGATAGAATGCGAATTCCATTGTCTAAGGCGAGAAAGAATTCTGAACCAAAGAAGAGAAGTTGTTGGAAACTTGTTCGAAGAAATGGCAGACCAAACTTGGGAAGTTCTTACAGTACCCAATTTGAGTCTACCAACAACAAATCTAGATCTACCTACGCTCCCAGCGGGCCAAAGATTCGAGCTTAAAACAAGGGTAGTACACCTACTACTCAAATTATGCGGCTCAACGCTAGAAGATCCCATCCAACACCTCGAAGAGTTTGTGGAGGTGTACGTCAACCTGCGACCATCGGATGTGGAAGAGGAGCATATGAAAATTAATTCCTTCTCCTTATCCTTGAAGGATGTTGCGAAGGATTGGTATCACATCCTTTCTCCGGGTAGTGTTACGAATTTGGTGTACATGAAGAAGCTATTTCTTGCAAAATACTTCTCCACCATCAAATGCAATGCCTTGAAGAAGTAAATTTGCAACATAGAGCAAGAGGGAAACGAATCTCTTTACGATTATCTTGAGAGGTTCAAGAAGTTGATCAAAACTTGTCCATACCCTGGATATAAAGACCACGACTAGGTCTTATACTTGAACAACGGTCTTTGCGAGGATGACCGACAAATGGTGAACGCGGCATGTCAAGGAAATATCTTGGGCCTAACTCATTCAGCAACCATGAAAATATTTGCCACTCTAGCGGATGGTTCAAGGCAATACAATGGGAGAGGAAGAAGAATTGTGTCCTGCATTACCCAAGCCGAATCCGACGAAGTAGCGCTACACAAAGAAGAAATCAGGAGACTAAAGCTCCGGGGCATAACTCACTAAGTAAAGGCATGAAAATCATGCGGAGATGATCTACATCATACAGACGCTTGTCCTCTTTCCAAGAAGAGATCAATGCGGTTGGCTTAAAACATGGCATGCCAAGGCCCCTACCAAGGTAAAATCAACCAACCATAGAGGAACTGCCCTAATCTTAGGTGGAACAACACCGAAAACCAACTTAATCCTCCCCCTTGTCAAAACCATTAATATTATGACGAGATTATTTGAGCACTAGTTGAGAGCAACACCGACATGCAAGGTGGGATCAAACAAGTCACAATCGCCATCACCAAGATCAATGACTCGGTGGACACATTACAGTAGCAAGTGAATCACATCACCGACACCATAGGGAAATTGCAACAACAAGTTTCAAGGTGTCTTCCATCCGAAATAGACCCCCCCCCCCGACCCGATTTTCACAATGTGAGTGTGTTGGAGTTGTATGATGATGATCTTGATGAGGAGGAGAAAGATGTTGAGAATAAAAATGAGATTCCAAGCCTTGATGAGCTCATTGAAAAAGAGGAAGAAATTGATAGAGAGGTCATCGGCGCCTGCCGATCTATGGAGGCCGATTTTGAGTTGGACAAAGACATCATCATCGTCCTCCGATACACTAATGGTGCCCGTCGAAATACAGGCATGACAACTTCAGACTAAAGGAAACTCGTCGGTGGCCGCGACAAATCCATCGCGGCACGCCGAGCAGAGGAGGTAATTTTCAGAAAATTTGGCGAAAAAACCAGAGAAGTCATCGGCGCCCATCGATACACTGTCGGCACTCGCCAATTAGAGAAAGAGAACTTCAAATTCAGTTTCGAAAAGGATAGACAATCCATCGGCGCCCACCAAAATACTGTCGGAGCCTGCTGATACCTTGCTGAAGAATTTGAAGCTACTACACCTCAAGTGAGCTACAACCGGACGTTATGGAATGGTCGTTTCCCATCTAAGAAACCTTCCGGTGACTGCGAACCTAGTGTCGGCGCTCTCTAATCAAAGCAAGACGAGGAAAGTAAATATGATAGCACAAATAAGATAAGTAAGAACTTCGTGCGCTGCGCCAAAACCCTGACAATTTAGAGAAAGAAGTTATAGTTCGTCAGGAGGTATATGAGGCTAAGCTTAAAGAAGAAAAGAAACTCCAAAGAGAAGAGTTCACATTTGCAAAGAGGCTCATGAATGTCTGGTCTACATTGAGTTGATGGAAAAAGGATTCAAGTATGAGTGTAAGGACCCGGAATACATTTGAAGGGCACCAGGAGAAGATCTTGAGATAGATTCTGGTGACCACGGTTCTATTGTTGGTGTGAGACACCATGACAAAAGAGATGAGCTAAAAAAGTTCAACTTAATCGAGGAGGCGTCACCTAATGCTTGCCGTCATCTTAGTTTCGAGATGACGACTTGAATGATGTGCACCATGAACCACTACTATGCCTCAGAGGTCCCTATCAATTGATCGTTATAACTATCAAGTCTGAGGGCAGCAGTTCATCACACCCGAGCGGTCATCACAACCCACTTGAGCTAAGCGATTCCTCTTCGGACAACAATGAGGTAGTGGACTCCAATGTCGTACGACGCATTGCGACAATAAATTTTGAGGACATGGAGGAGTCTTGTGGAGAAAAGGCGTCATATAAGGAGGAGTTGTCATCAACTCTAAATGAGTTGGAGATCTACGTGATGAGGAGGAGTTTGATTGAGGTGTTTAGCGATGTCGATGAAGGATCACCCCTCTATCCAGAAATGATGACAAACCTAGTCACTGCATGTATTCTAGATGATATCGCGACCAACAAGAAGAAGAAGGAGCAAAAATCTCTCAAATGGGGAAGAAGAACATATACCACATGCTCATAAAGGAGGAAGACCTCGAGATGTTCACGATTCCAATCAACATTGGGAAAATGGATATCGACCAAGCTCTACTTGATCGAGGTGCATCAATTAATGTTCTTCCCTCTTATCTAAATTATGACCTTGGTCTAGGTCCTATGAAATTCACCAGAGTCGATATTTAATTGGCCGACAAAACCGGCGTACTGCCATTAGGTAAATTGGAGAACATATGGGTCCATGTGGGTTAGTTTACTTTCCTCATGGATTTTTACGTTATGAAGATGGAGTACGAATCTAAGGCAATGCCCGTCATTCTAGGGAGACCATTTATGAAAGCCTCTAGTGTTGTTATAGATGTGCGAGCAAGCACAACTACTTTTGGAGTCGGTAGAAAGACCGTTACTGATGAGCAACGTCTAGCATAGCGTAATAAGTGGTTGTTAGAATCGTTTATAGATGAATTTACCGTGATTTGGAGCACATTACCGTATTCCGGACCTTGCAGAGCAAAGTGGTTAAACACGAGGATTACAAGCATTCGGGAGATGACCGAAGATAAGATGGCCAAAGGACGAAGCAAGTTCGCACATAAAAGAAGGTGCATCCGTGCCGAAGCAGCCTGGGCTAGGGCGCGACCGCGCCAGGGGCACTACACAGCGGCGCGACCGCTCCCTAGGTAGTGCAACTGCGCCGGGTGGTCTTTAGGTGGGCGCGACCGCGCCTACATCGGCGTGACCGCGCCCGCGTAGGGTTTTTTCCGCCTCCAATTATTTACTGCGTTATTTCTTCGGGCCTTTTACCTATTTTTGGATGGAGCTTCAGGCTGGGCTTTTTTGGAGTTATTTCTAGGGTTTATAGATTTTATAAATAGGTATGAGAGCTTTGCCTCCTTCCTGTGCTTAATTCTAGTTTAGATTAGAGAGTTTAGAAAGGATTTGCGTTGTTCCCCAGGTTGAAGTTTGCGGATGATTGATTTGTATACTTCTTCCTTGCTTCTAATAGATATATACTATTTGAGTTGTTTCATTCTCTTGTGCATATTGATATTGAATGTGATTTATCTTTCTAGGTTGATCACCTAGGTTGTTTAGATCTAATTCATATTGATACGTCAGATTTGCCCGAGTTGGAGAATCTTACCATATGGTAACAAATCAATTTCTTGGGCTAGTTTAACTTGTGATTGTGTGGAGAATGATTATATGTTAGTATCCAAGTGACACTGCATGTTCCTATCTATTCTTGAATGCATTACAGCGTAGGGATTAACTCTTAGTTTCAGGGTTGTATTTAGGTAAGGGTTAATAGGACTAGTTGGACTATTAACTAATTAAGAACAAGGATTACGGCAATCATAATATATAAATTAGAGAATGAAGCCAAATAGAACTAGGAAGTCAATGATCAAAACAATCATGTCGTTGTGTGGATACTCGTTGGATAAGGTATTTTCTCTATTGCTTCCCTTCACTCAATTAGTAGTTTAGCATCAATCCAATTTCTCCCATTTCTATCATTATTAAGTTGATCTTATTAATTACACAAGAATTAATTACCCGACTCCATGTGGGATCTGACCCTTTCTTGTCACTCTACTTGTATAGAAGCTAGTTAGGTATAAATATTATTTTGACAGGGATAAACGATGCTCGTCCGTTACATTAGCAATGGACAATATGATTATAGATAACCTATTCGTTCATTCCCTTTAAGGGATGGAATTAGTTTTGCCGAGCTCGGACACCGGACTGACTTTGTTTGGAGAATCTAGTCCCCGAAATGTTAATTTACTTGTGCAGGTTGAGCACAACATTAATAGGACCCTGCAATAGGCTAGTTTTGGGGAAGCCGAGAAGAATTCTGGACCCAAGGCAATCAAGCCTAGGAAGAAACGTCAACAAGGGAATACTCACAAAGCTACAAATTCAAATGGTCTTCAAATTTGGCGAGTGAAAGCTTCCAAATGTGTGGATAAAACTTTCGTGAGTTGAGCTACATAAGAGTTGAGTCATGACTCTAAACGAGGCGCTTCTCAGGAGGCAACCCGAGATGAGGTAATTTCTTTCCCTATTTCTTTTAAATTAGGTTGCATTTTGGATATGTAGGTTAAGTTGAGTCATTGAGTCATTTTCTACAAAACAACTTGTTGAGCTATATCATAAAAAAATCATTTTGTCTTTTGAAATAAAGTTTCTCAAAATCGAGTGAAAGCGAGGTTTTGCGAGGAAAATATGATGAGTGTGAAAAAGACACGAGCAATAAAAAATAGAGCGTAAATGTATAGAGTGTAAAGGGAAAAAAATATAAAAGAAGAAAACAAGTATATTGTGTAATCGAGATAAGAAACAAGGGAAAAGTCATTGAGTGTGAAAAAAGCGAGTGAGGAAGTATTCTTATGTTGTGAGATGGTCGATGAGATCAAACCGAAAAATAAGAGAGCAGTGAGGAAAGAAAGAGTTTACATGTTTGTGCGTTTTTGGTGAGGGTTCCTAGAAATTAAAGTTGAGATACAAAATTTACCAAAATGCCTCTACCCTCTCCATTTTCTTCCTTTCCCCGCCAACTTTCCAAAACCCTACCGCACTAAAACTCATTTCTTTCCCTTTCCTTCTAGTTCACCACCATAAAACCCCCTTCCCTCTTCATAATTAAACCACAAAGCCAAAATACAGTTTTCCCATTCATATTCACGGGCAAAAGCCCGTTTTTCTTAGTCTCTCCCTCAGCTCCTGCCTATTCCCATGGGCGCCCATCAATCGTACTTCTGAACCTAGATTTCTCATTTTCTAACCAAAACTCGCGGCCCAAACACATCCCGCTAGCTTCTTCATCCCCCGATATACATTTTGAGGGTTGATTTGGTTCATTTGGAGGTCGTTTGCACTTCGTCGAGATTTCACTCCGTCGTTGGCGCCTGCCTACACCAATCGGTTCCCGCTGATCCTAGCAAGTTCCCATCAACAACCAAGCTAGTTACTCAAAACGTTCCAAGCACATCATTGGCGCCCACCAAAGCCATCCACACTCTCCATTCGATGCTCTCAAGATATCTGACAGAATTGCCATCGGCGCCCACCCATTTCCATCATTGCTTGTCGATTTCTTCTTTCTTAGGTAACTCTTTTTTCACCAAGCTTTTCAATTCCTACATTCAAATATGAGTTCTGTGAACCGAGCTCCGTCCTCCGAGGCTGGTCCGAGTCGTGAACCCGCTAGGTAGAAGGCTAAGAGAGTCAAGCCGTTCGAGATTACGACTAATGTGTGCAGCTAACATCATGAGCACAGTATTTTTCGACAAGTACTTCTGTCGGGATTTGGGGATTGATCATTGTCTGCGGGAGATGCTCAATCAAGCCGGATTTGGTGAAATTTTTAGGGTGGGTGCTCCAACATACATGAGTTGGATTCAAGAGTTTCTATCAACTCTTCATATCAACAAAAGCACGTAAATGAGCAGGTTCACCTTTGCTGGACAAACGGTGGCCCTCAACTTCGTTGGCATGCACGATATTTATGGTATCAACAAGACACACGTACCTTTCGCAACTGGAGAGAACGGGCATTTCAACTTTTGTCTTAGGTCAACGGGTATGAGCTACGATTCTCACGTTTGAACTACAATTATTCGTCGTCGGACCCATGCCATCGTCTCACCCACAAGGTGATTTGTTTGGTATTCTTTGGTCAGCTTGAGATCAACAAGATCTCCATTATTGACTTGAAGGCAAAGTGGACGTTAATCGGAACGGTACCGCGGTTATGGATTGGATTGGTTTATTTTTGAAGAGTTACTTAAAGTTCCAGAGCATGACGTCTGGACGAATCAAGATAGGAGGGATGATTACTTTGATCGGGAACTTGCTAGAGCCTGGATATCCCAATGAGGTGGTGGTTTGTAATTTCTTTCAGTTCGACGTTGTCCAGATGAGGACTTTCACATGCTCTGGAAAGACATTGTGCACATGCAGGGAAGAGATAGTCCACTCTTACCTTTTGGTATCGGGAACATGTATTCATTTGTGCTCCCTAGGCCCAAACCTCTACCATACCCCGACGAAGACTATTCGGAGTGGGATCTCCGCCAACTAGCTGGTATTTATGTTCCCCCCTCTTCCTCCACCACCACTAGAAGCAGCAGAGAAGGATTACCACGGTCGTGTGGCCAACTCGAGCGTGCAGATCCCTGGATCAGCGCTTCAATGATTATACAACCACCTAGGATGCTTGTTGGGTCATCTAGAAAGCTCACTGGGCTGCAAAGGATGCTCATTGGGATGCACAATACGCGAGATGGGTCCACCAAGATGAGAAAATACATCAGATGATAGAGATGATGTAGCACTGAGACGCTTTTTCTAGGTCCTAGTACCCGGGCTATCCACCATCACCACCACCACAGTAGCGGTATTCTTCTATTCTTCCCTTGTTATTTATTTATGACCTATATTATCCTTGAATACAATTCTTAGTTTAAGTGTGGGAGGAAGTTTTATATTTGTTACTTGTACATATTCTCTGTAAATCTGAAAAAACACAAAAAAAAATTAAAAAATTAAAAAACAAAAGAAGCATAAGTGAAAAGAGCCAATATTAAATACTAGAATGAATGAAAACCTTTTGGGGCCCTCGGGTAATAAGTAGGTAATCTGACAAGCCTGGAAAAAAGTTATTCTTGAGAGTTGTGAGGTACGTGAGATTATGAGAGTGTTAAGTTAAAACCCGAAAGGGCAAATAAGCAAGAATTGGAGTGTAAAGAATTTGAGTGTTTAGGATGGTTCTTTTCCACATTTTGGCACCAGAGACATAAGTGTTGGAGTATAGGAGTGTTTTGGGTAGGTTTCACAAGGAGCGATAAGGTTTAGATTTTATTTTTATTTTTACCTCTAATTGAGCTTACATGATTTAGATCTCTTTGTTAGAGTATTTTGAGCTTACTTTACATTTCATATGAGATATTTTAATCATTATTTTTCATTTGGGAGATTGGGAGATACACTTTTGGCGATGATATGGGTAGATACTAGAATGAGACTTATTTTCCGGTGTTTGACGTATATTGTTGTGGTTGTGCTATGCGGATATTTTCTCTAGGAATTGGTGGTTGAGATGCGTTGTTTGGGATGGATATTATTTAGAGGAGTAGGTCATTATGGTGTTTGAAGAGGAGATGTGTAGGATGGAGTTAGGATTTTTATTTTCATTTTTTATCATTATCTTTGATCTTTGTTTTAGAGGAGATTTAAGATGTTCGTTTGATTTCATTGTTTATGGTTACTTGGGATACATGGTTATATGGTTATGAGTTACTACTTTGTAAGGATTAAAAGCATTCTACAATGTGATTAGAATTTGATGTTATGAGTTACTACTTAGAGAAAATTTAGATACTTACCCCTGCCAAGAATTGGATCCCTCTGGTGGTGTCGGAGTTGATCACCCGATCTAAGTATGCGGAGGGTTGGGCACTTGAATGGTGTGGTTGACCACCCTCCTAGCAAGGTGCAGGATGAGCAACCAACCATTGGTACTTTTTCTCAAGCTTTGATCTACACACTCGGCAACCTCCGTGCTCAACGAATCCCTCTCGCCCTTATCTCCCTCCCTTTGTGACCTATTATGCTGGGGAGACAAAGTTTGGGGATCACAGCCCTTTTCTGGCTCAAAATGTTTGCCAAGGGATCGTCGTCGTCCAGGTCCACAACCACCGTCAGGGAAGGAGCCAGGGTAGTAACCAGTTCCGCCATAATCGCCTTGAACTGAAGAGAAGTGGGCGACATCGTGGGCTTTGGAGTTAGAAGGCTAGCCGCTAGCACCTCAGACGATGAGGGAGGAGGGACGTCATCAGGTTGGTGGTCTATATCGTCATTGAGTTCGAGCCAAGTGAAGCAGTCCCCTTATACAGAACAAACAAACAAACATTAGTTAGATGATATATTATATATAAAAGAAGAACAGAAGTACAAAAATTCTATCCTACTAGGGGCCAATTGGCTTAGGCCTCGGCTCGCTGAGAATTCGAGGGTGATGACGGTGTTTTATCAATTTGATCCTTTCTTTTTGAAGGCGCAAAAGCCTTGTTAAGATTCCTAATCTGCTCATCCGCGTAAAGGCTTTCCCATTCGTGAACCGCATTATTGCGGATGTGGTGGTTCAACCGATGCTCTTAGCAAGGCTTGACTAGAAACCAATGGTTCAACCACCCCACCTCGTCCGAGGGCATAATACATTGAGGGTTTTACTTGCACGCACAAGTGACCAAGCCCTAACTATACCCTTTTAGTCTATATAAGGTTCGTAAGAGGTGTGTTGTTGGAGTATATTTGATCTCCTAACAACGCAATTGAAAGGAGGTCACGTACCGCCAGAAGTTCGGGTGAAGTTGTGTCAGGCTCATCTGGATCTCTTCAAGGATATGCCTCATGAATTAAGGGATAGGGATTCTGAGGCCTGTCTGCATCGCGTGATAGCTTATGGGGAAGAACTCCTCATAGTCCTCAAGATACTCCATAGAAACGGTGGGAAAACAAAGGTCGTTTCCCTCGGGAATGGAAGGTCTTCGTGATCTCGGCAAGATTTTGCAAAGTTATATTGGTTTGATAAGGCTTGATATTCTTGTCTTCTAAGGTACATTCAACCCTCGATATTTTACCGTCAAATATCCAAATGGGCGGAGAGTGCAGACCCTCATTCATCACGATATCTTTACTACGAGTGGAGCTCGGTCCAGCCACTGTTTTGTGATCCATACTCGGTCCAGCGACACCTCCATAACGCCTCCTCCACTCGACACCCTCGTCTGATACAGACCAGAAGAGGCTCGAGGAAGACGAGGAACCCAACCCGAGCTCCGAGCTCCTAACCGTGGAAGTACTATTTTCTGCATAAGGTGGAAAACAATAAGTTAGTTTTCCAAGGTATAAAAGCCTCGCAAAGAGGAGAGAACGAACCGTTTTCACTCCCGATTTAGCTAAAGATCAACGAGGAGAGAGAACCTTCGCGAGGTACCTGAAAAACTAGTAAAAGAAATTTGGACCCATGGAAAAAAGCAAGATAAGGTTAAGAAAGTAAAAAGTGTAGGAAAATGTCATACAAAGCATTTAATGAAGGGTGGACATCTGACAATACGTGATGGGACCCGCATTGTGCACATTTTCCTAAGTGTCATTTTAAAGAGATTAATAAAATTAAATTTATAACAAACAATAAATAAAAGCAGGGAATGTTTGCACAACCGCCATTAACGACATTTATGTGCTAAGAAACCAAAGAGATGAATGAGGTCTAGGAGTGAAACCGAGACGTCATTTTCTTTACCTAAATTGAAGGCGGAATACTCTTGTGAAGCAAAATCGGAAAAGCACTAAGAGCACCGCCAGAAAGAAAAGAAAGGAGAGAGTTCATTCCCTGAAAACAAGAAACCCTCACCAACTCCATTCTCACCGGAAAATAAGTAAGGACGAACGACACCATTAAAAGAAACAAGAAGTGATATGATAAAGAGGAGATAAATACCAACTTGCGTCCATGAAGATGTTGACGGCACAAGAACAATGTTCAATGACGAACAGAAGAACGAAAATTAAACACCAGGATGAGAGAGATTTTTGAACAAATAAGAGCGACAGAAAGCAAGAACAAGGAGATGAAGTGGGTAAAATAAGTAACGCAAGGTATATAGAGAGAGAGGAATGTGAAGTTTCAAGTAACCCCGGCATGACATGGGGAACTTCATGGCAAGAGCCCGCCTAAAAAGTTCCTTTTCGAAAGAAAGAAAAGTTAAAAAGTCGTGTATGTGACACACTTCCCCAAATGCGCAGGCAATCAAGGACAAGACAGTGCCAAGAGCGAACACCTCGCGATGTTATAAGTGGTAATACGCTCAAAGACTATGAGTCAGATATCTCGCGAGGCATATGAGCTTCACGAGATAGTTATGTGCAAATATTTATGGCAAGGATTATCCTGATGCACACCTCGCGAATCATTTGGGGCTCGTGAGTCTTTCCCCACTAGGGACACAAGTTTCACAAATCAGAGATGCACAAAGTTATTGCAGGGCTAGTTGTTGGGGAAGAATCTTAAGGTCCAAATGATTCTTAGAATTGAGCCAAAAAGGATAGGCCCATGAGTCAAAAGCCTATCAGGAAGGCAAAGAAAAGGTTAAAGAATATCAATGAAATGATGTGATTGGCTAAAAAGGGTAAGGTAGGGGACCATTTTATTGCCTATAGAGAGTAATTGGAAATTAAAGTACATGGGAGGTCACTATTCACATTCCATTTGCAGCTTTGTATTTCTATCTTTTGTAGAGATTTTCCAGTCGAGTTATTCCATTTCAGGATAGCTCCAGGTTCCCGAGTCAATTTCCCCCTCTCGAGGAAATACTCTCTTTTCACTCTATTTTCTCATACTTTGAGACACAATTTTACCCCTCGGTTGGACATTACCTTACTTGAGCATCTGAGAGTCAAATCCAGAGGAAGATATCCTCTGGGTTTGGTCATGCAGGTACACTCACGAGGAAGCCTCTAAAATACCAACTCGTCTGAGCCATCTCGGCTCCTAGAGCCCTTAACTAGATGAATCTACTACCCCAGCTAAGGAGAGGAAAGCTTGGGCTTCAGCCTCTCATGATGAGTGTTGCTTCATGAAGAATCTATGCATCAACACCATTGATTATGAAGTTTGACTTCTTTTTTTACTCTATCTATATATTAATTTCAGTTGTTATTGAGGAGATTGTGGATGATGAGAAGCTTGCAAATGGAAATGATAAGAAAAAGCGTCATGTAAAGAAGAATCAACTTTCTCTTCACGGAAAAGCGAATGTTGTTGTGCTGGATAGTGAAGAAGATGAAAATGGTTTTCCAGTTTCTTCTTCTCATGATAAAGATTAGAAAGCTAAAGATAACACGAAGAAGAAGAAGAAGAAGAAAAAGAAGAGTGAAACTAAATATGACAACAATGAAGTGACAAGCCTGAAAAGGAAAGATCAATGAAACTACTGCTGGTAAAGAGCCTCAGAAGCAGAGGTAAACAACATTTTGGTTTCTTCTTCTACTTCATTAGTTTTTTTACGCTTTCTCTTTTTTGTTGATTACATTTGATTCTGTTCTTGCAGCATTCAACATGAGGAGCCCAGTGATGCTAGAGAAGAAGGCCAAAACAAAAAGAAGAAAAGACATGAGTGGTTTATAAAATAGGTCATTGCTATATGTCGCACCTCATTTTTTACTATATATTGCACCCACGCTCGTCACGAGTACGTACAGAAACGCTCGCCATGACCACAATTATCACGCTCCTTACAAATACTTTTGAAGCACTCATCACGAGCACCCCAGGAGGCACTCATCACGAGTACCCCCAGCGTACTCGTGACGAAGAGCGGCTTTTGGCTTATAAAAACCAAAAACCGCCCCAACCCCTCATTTACTACATTTCTTCTGCCTCCAAACACTCCCTCTCTCCATGCAAAGCCAGTTTTCCCTTGTTTGAGTTGATTCCGGTACTCGTAGGCTTATCGATTCATTTTTGTTCGATCCTAAACATTCTAATTGAATTTGATATGGTTAGTTACTGATTTTCTAGCTTATATTTGTGATTTGATGAATATTTAGATTTATAACATGTTTTGCATAATTGTTGGATGATTTAGTAGTTATTGAAGCTATTTAGTTAAAATAATGTAATATATATGCATTCTATTGTTGAAATCTTGAAAGATTTGAGTTTATTTGGAAGATATTTGGTTTTATAGGTTTTTTGGTTGAATTATTGGAAGATTCAGTAGTTATTGAAGTTAATTAGTTAAAATAATGTGATTTAATTATATTTTATGGTTCAAATGTTGATATATATATGGATATTTTAGTTGTAGTATTGATTGGGTAGATATTTATTTGGTTGTATAAATAATTTTCTATGAATTGTTCTAATTTTTGGTAGATTTTTTTTAGGTATTTAGGTAAAATAATTTGATTTAATTACATTATATAGTTAAAATATTGATATTTATGTTGATTGTAGTTGTAGTATTGATTTAGTAGATATTTGATTATATAAGTATTTTGTATGAATTGTTGTAATTTTTTGTAGAATTTGTAGGTATTTAGGTAAAATAATTTGATTTAATTATATTATATGTTTGAAATATTGATATTTATGGTGATTTTAGTTATGTAAGAGGTTTAATATGGTTTAGGTTCAAACTTATCTTAGTAATGAGTTTGCTAGTTGGATTTAGTATTTAGGTAGTTTTGAATGTTGAATTAGTAGAAAAACAGTTTTGAACGTAGAATGTTGAATGTTGAATGTTGAATGTTGAATGTTGAATGTTGAATGTGGCTATAAATTGAGGTTGGGTAGGCAGTGTATCCTCTAAAATCCAGGATTGCACTGCCTCCCTGGGTCATGATGAGCATTGTGCAGGTCACTCATCACGAGTGTGCCTGTCGTAGCCGTCATGACCAATTTGTGAACTTGATTGCAACTTTAGGTTGAATGTGATGAAGTTCTGTAATTAGTTGATGTAAATGTATGGTTAACTCATTTAAAAGTCTTTTATATTGTAATGTTGTGTCTGCAAGATCGCATCAAGAAGATGGCAAAGAAGGTCGGAGGCGCTATGGGTTCCAGATCTGCACGACACCATAAAAGGGATGATGTGATAGATGCTGAGGATGTTGCGTGTCTGGATGCCGAGGAAGTAGCCAGAGCTGAAGTTGAAGTTGGGGCAGTAGAGTTTCCCGGAAGAAGCGGGGGAGGAAGCGAGCGCCGCCTCTACCACGTACATGCCAGCGAGACATTTTGTCTCGGGTGAGGGGAGACCTTGCCAATCGGAAGACCCCTCGTACCCTTACCCTATGTACCTGATGGGATCCGGCTCATGGCATTCCATCTCGATGTGGGGGAGGCAAGTACATGAGAAATGCTTCATCTACCCATCAGTTGTTGTCGGGGTACTACGGTGAGCAACAGATGGGTGGTGGGTCCGAATACCACCAAGGTGATGGGTCCAAACACCACCAAGGCAGTGGGTCCCACGCACATGGTAACCTTTTGTTCAGTGCACCAACCGTTCTATCCTTGTGCTTGAAGTTTGCCGGATCATCAAGCTTCGTCTCTTCTGGGCACATTATCTTGTTTAACATTCTGGCAGCCTTCAGTTGATCATCCACTGTCAACTTGTCGAACTCTTCTCCTGCAACATCGTCCATCAACTATTTGTTCACCTTCCTTTTAATCCTCTCATTGTCAATGACATCGGGAACATCTGATATGGAAAGGGTTCTCCAGAATATATGGATCGCCTCCAATGGTAACGCCTTCCTTGTGTGCACATATGTTCCAATGACGTGGTAGCATGGGAGCCCGTCCCTGGTCATGTTTGTGCATTTGCAGTAAGGTTCTGGTTTTAAAAATTGACCGTTCTTGTACTTTTCCATTAGACGGTTAAAAGTCGGTGTTGAAACCATGTAGTGCAGCAGGTTGAATATGTGAGAACCATGTATGAGCTTGAATTGTGTCTCTAAAGTCATATTCAAGCTGTCCTTAATCTCCCGAGTTTTGTTCCGCAGCAACATGTGGTACTCAGAAAAGATGGTTGACAAGTTGTCGTTCGGTTCGGACAAGTATTTCTTCATCACTGGATGCTCACCTTCAACGCTGCTTCATTCACGAAAGATGTTTGGAGATCAAAAATGTCAAATGCTTTATGTAAATGAAAATGTGAATTGAGTTTTACCAGTTTGTTGTGTTTTGCCCCAGCTTGAATGCGTCATATGTCCATGAAGCGACGAGCATCTCCTTGTGAGGTTTGAACCAAGTTTGGTAGGCGTAATAATGTAACCTTGGTAGGTCATGTCAGTGGTTTAATAGTTTTTCGTACATGGCATTGTACTCTGATTCTGTGGTGCAGTAGAAAAGGTCCATGTACGCATTTTCCGCTCTAGTCGCTCTGGCCTTGTCGGTGAGCTTCCTCGCAAACAGCTTGATGTTGCGTTGCACGTGAAGCCTCCAAAGTGAGAATTTAGCATTTGGAAACATACTGTATACTGGCTTCATCAACACAGCCTCCCTATCCGTCACTACACAAGTTGACGGTTGTTTCACTTTGAATAACAACTTTGCAAGTTTCTCTATGGCACGTGTGTAGTTCTCCGTTTTCTCGCGGGCAAGGAATGCTCCGGCGGCGTTGAAATTCTTCCACATAGAGGTGACACCTACAATATCCAAGAAGGGATTGTCGTACCTGTACAAAAAAGGAAGTTGAAAACAACATACATTGATTTTTACACAATACAAAACATGAATTCGGGGAGATGGACTTACACATTAGTCGAGTACGTGGAGTCTAGCAGAATAACGTATGGAAATGCCCTTAGAAGTCGTATCCCATCCAGGCTTGCAAAGAACATGTCTTTGATCTTGTTTGTTTTCAGGATCGGACGTGTACTCCACATAATATTCGTTCTTCTTTCACTTCTTGAAGAACTCTTGCACAACAGTTCGTCCCTCCATTCCTTCTCTCCTCAACTTCTGATTGATCTTGTAGATTTGCTTAATGCTTGTCACATTGTCTGGGATGGACAACATTCCCAGTACAGACCTCGGTTGTACATGAACCTCGGCCATCACTTTCATCAGCTTCAGCTCTTCCTTAATAGGACGCCCAGCGTATGCATTACCATGAAGGTTGTCGCTAATGACGTGGTTGTGGGTTCCCTTACGGACAACAATATTCCATCGGTCCAGCGGCTCTTTAAATACGTGTATGAGGAATGGGCAATCACACTGTCTCACTCTGGATTTGACTTTCTCACTAGGGGATTTGGTTGGTGTGCTTTTACCTCTTCTCTGGCATGCTAACCATGTGACAAGCCTTCTTCCCTTACAACCTTTGTCTACCTTGAGGTTGACAAGCATGGAATTACGCTTCTTCATTTCCCCCTTGGCCCACACGATAATGTCATCTCTATCATCAAAAACATTATCTGTGACGAAGAACTCGTTGTAGTCCACTGTTGTTATGGGTGCAGGCATAGCTACGTTCTCAACTGCAGGAGAGTGTAAAGGGGTGGCCATTCCCACAATTGTGTACCTTGATCTGGAACACTCTAGCATGGGTAGCTTGGCTGAAAACTTTTCCTAGGGGGACTAGCTTTGTCATCCGTGAAGCCAAGACTGAATTTGGGGATTGCCCAATCGAAGGAGGTAACTACAGGTTTATGTGGAACATCAGTGTAGTCCGAGTAAAGCACTTGAGGTTGTAGGTCGTTCCAGCACACAGTTGGGAACTGTATTTGATCTAGGCTTTCGTAAGAATCAGGAACATATGGTTGTCCATAAATTTGATCCCCATGGTAGTACGAGTTGTTAGATTCATACGTTTATGGTGCTATCTATATAGTTTAACAAACAAAATACCAATTGTATGCTTTCCAATACGTAATCATACTAAATGTAGTGTCAAATACTCTTATAATGTTTATAATCTTATGTCATCATTCTAGTCCAGTTCAAAGCAACATAATGCAACATATCGAAACATGGTGCAACATAGCACAACATAGTGCAACATAATGCAACATAACCCAACATAACGCAACATAAAGTATAATGCAACATAAAAAATTCACCTTACTAAGAAATTAAGCATAATGCAGCGTAAGAAATACATCATAGTACTACATCATAATGCAACATAACACAACATACGACTTAATGATTAATGAAGATTGTTGGAACTCTACAATGTTAAGTATATGTTCAAACTAACCTGATTGTTGTAATCTTCTAACAAATATGATGCATTTGGATCTACCCCTTGTTCCATGCGTTCTTCATGCTGAGAATGAGTAGATTCATCATCCTCTTCATGTTCTACTCTCTCAATATTCATTTTCTTAAACTTTGATAAGAAAAACTTCTTCATTTTTTGTAGGAATGCAAAGAAATGGTATGAATGAAATGGTGAATGGTAATGATGAGATGTAGGTGTATGAATAGGTGAAGATAAAGCTCATTTGTGGTGGATAAGTGGTCAAACCTTGCAGTTTTGAGTCCTTTCAGTTCAGTTTTCACCCATTGATACATCAAACATAGGTATGGGCTTGATATGACAACCTAATTCTGAGTTTTTCAGTATAGGATGTTGTGCGTGACGAGTACCACCACCACATTCGTGACGAATGACCTCACCATGCTTGTGATGAACTAGATATTGGGCTATATCTCACATTTTCCATACATGTCCCATTAAGAGGAAGTTGATTGTTGGGGCTATTTTCATTTGTTTACATTTAAGTTTTGTTATTCCATGTTAAAGCCCAACAATTTTTCATTTTCAGTGAGTTAATGGCTATGTTAGTGGTGTAAAACTTATAGTAATGCATTCAATTTGATAATCTCTTACCATTAAACTACATAAGGGTGAAAACATGAAGACACTTACTGTTACACGATTACTGAATAATACATTGTTCAAATAGCATTACATTGTTTCTAAATAAGGCGATTCTTCTTTTGATTACGAAATAGTACATTTTTCAAATAGCATTACATTGTTTCTAAATAAGGCGATTCTTCTTTCGAAATCTCTCCCAGGACAATTTCGCTTGTTTCCTGCAAAGTTTCATAAAACAAACAGAAATCATGGGTTAGGATCTCTCTTTCGATCTCTGAGACGGCTTACGTCTCTAACGCCTCTAACTTTATCCAGATATTTGATATATTCTTTAGCCTTAAAATTAAACCTCATAAGACCTTTGTTCTACTCACTTAACGCGTTTCTCTCTTTTCGCAGTTCATCAATAACCTCTTGCGCTCGCTTACAAAATGGTGGATTGATCCATTCTGTAAAATTGCAACCTCCTTCGTTATTTGGTTTGTTTACATCATATGTGCCAAATAAAGGACACCCTCAGAACCTTCTAACAAAGTTCTACCGACCCTCCACGGTTTGTTGAACTTAAGGAAAACCGCAATGACACACTTTATTTGATGTGACTGATGAAGATGATGAAGAAGCCTTCTACTAAGAGTTTGATGAATGTGGAATGGAGCTTATGGATCTTGTGGGTATTGAAACAAATTCATAAGAATCACTCTTTTATAGGAATTGTGGAAAAGGGTTCTGGAATAGGGTTGTGAAATAGGCATTGTGCAATACAGCTATATGTGTGTTGTAACCAGCTTGTATCCATTGTGGGTGTAATACAGATGTAAACAACTATGAATTTCATAAATCAAATAGGTGATTACAACACATAACATAACATTGTTAAAACCACCTAAAGTCTATACAAAGTGGGCTACATATCATATATAAGTACGGGGATGATTTCAAGTGTCACATTACGTCGCAACATCTCAATACAGGTCATTATACCACACAACATTGTTAAAACCACCTCATACATCCCTTTCATTCATTAAAACTACGTTTTCATCCTGTCGAACGCCCTTACAACCACATCAAACCTACCACCATGAGTTAATGTGATTTTCTTGTCAAAAATAACATAAAAAGGCTAAAATAACCATATAGAACTAACAAAAATACTTACGAACATAAAAAACACCTCCTATCATGAAATAGCCCAATCGTCACAACCATGTATGCTTGGGCTCGTCACGACCATGTATGCTAGGGCTCGTCACGAGTCACGACCACTATACGCCTTATCGCTCGTGACATCTAACCTTGTTGTTGCCCGTCACGACGATGGTATTACGTACTCGTCACGAGCATGGCCAAGTCAGTCGTCACGGGCCTTGTCCTCCTCACTCATCACGAGCGTGTGTGTGATGGATAGTAAAAACTTTGTGCGGTGAATAGCCGAGTCGATAAAATAAACTGAGACTATCTTGGAGGATAAAGAACAGCCTAAAGAAACAAACGCCAATGTAGTAGATGAAAGTGGTGAAAATAAGGAGGTAGGAGAAGGATTGTGAAATTTACACCTTAAGACCTTAATTTTGACCTTAAATTTCATGACATGCTAAATATCCTAATGGATTAATTATTGAGGAGGTAGAAATGGGGAAACCAGATGGGAAAAGATGCTTGCATATTGCACTAAATTCCTTACACCAAAGCAAGATTCACAGAACTACATCAATGCAAAGCTACGAACTTTATGAGTAAGAATTTGAATATCACTATCAGTTTTCATATTCAACGAATTTACTTACAATGCCAAAATCCTACCGCCTTATCTTTTACACAAAATGGCACCTTTATTCACAAGTAAAGAAAACTCTATGCAACCTCGCCTATACATGTTAAGCCACTGTGATATACGTATGTCCAAGCTTGCAATCAGCTCTTGCCTACTAAATAAAATCTTGGCACAACTGATATTATCAGGAAGTTAGTTGGGCAGAAGAAGACGACGTCTTGCGGTTTCTTAGCCAACAAGTTGTCTGTGCCTGCAAACAACGGGTTTTATCTTGAGTCACAATACAAGTAAGTATCTTTTTCTCATAGATAATAAACAGTGATTGTATTTATATAATACTTTGATTACTTTCCTTATAATTGCGATAATGTTTATTTTTAGTTTAGTCATTTCCACAGTATGGTCAAGTTTTGGGTCAAACTAAGAAAGGTAATTTGCTGCTAAAAAAAAAGGTAATTTGAACTTACATGGACATTCTCTTCCTTCAAATACTCTAGTGATTGAGCAAGCTCTACCTGTTTCGACGCTGTGGCAAACAGTGCCTGTGGGAAATATAGAGTAAAGATTAGTCCAACAAAGAAATACTTAGTCATTTAAGTGTCTAGAAATGCTTACTTTCTTGGTCTTCTGTAAATCGTATTCGATAGATTTGATTCGGCTCAAGGATTCAGTAATCATTTCCTCTTTGTCTGAAGGGATTTTTGAGGGTTTATCAAGAAGATCAGTGACCACATCTTCCAAATGTTGAATCCTTTCCCAGCAAGAATTGAGTGTTTCTTTGTTGATTTGTTGTGGGATTGTGTCATGGCTCATCAGTTCATTATGTATGTGCAGTTGATCTTCTTCGTGTCTAACACGAAAGGTGTTCACCAAAATGGAAAAGAAAGTATATGCACAAGCTAACAGTTGGAGAGTAATATTGGTTGCTGAACTTCTCAGTTGAAATATGAAGTTCATTGGCATTACTTGATCAGTATCTTCATGGCCAAAACCTGATCAGATAACCAAATCAAGCTCTTAGCACTCTATACGAACATAATACTTTGCAAGAATATTAGCTATTTTTATGACTTACTTGCTGAATGCTCATCTTCAACTGCAACAAGACTACTGATTTGGTCCATTTGCCTGCCAGTTGATGATGATTCTCCCTTTTTCTGTAATTACAAACAGTAAGTGATATTTACTTTATCAATTATTATTATAAAAAATGTAATTCTATGCAGAACTGAGCATACCTCATCAAGAACCAACTCAATGCCCAAAGAATCACTCCTTACAGCCTGCAAAAATCACTTCGTAAACACCCTGAAAGGGAACATCTAATTAATATAAATCTGAATCACGCACCTTTGAATCATCTAACTTCGCTTTCAGATCTTCAAAATCAGAAGAGCTAGTTGTTCTCTTGAAAATCAATGCTTGTTGAGCATGTACCAACTGCAAGGTACAAAAAGATTTAGTTATTTCCATTAACATCTAAATTTCAGCATTAGATTCTTACTTAACAAAATGATACAGCACATACTTTCATTATCTCTGGATCTTTCCACGGTCCCTTCTCAGATCCAAGGCAACCACCTTCACCACGACACGAGCAAGATCCGCCTAAAAAATGTGGTAATTGGCTGCACAAAACAAAACAAAAAACTTACAAAAGAGTGGTTTGACAGCACTACTTATAAGCAATGAGAATTAAGATGGTTATAACATACCTTCCATCTATAACTTCTAGCAACTTAGTCTGAAATTTATTGCCTAAAACCTGCAGAAAGCCATTATCTATATTGATACATTATATCTTAAGATCAAGAGCTTGTGAAATATGGTCATACATGAATCTTTGAGGTAGTCTTCGGGTCAAGAAAGCCCTTAACCGTGCCCCATAGCAGCTTAAATCCGCTTCCAGCATTTACTATGTACATCTGATGTAATGTCTATACAGAATGATAAGATCATATAAGTATATAAGTATATGAATTAGGTTCTGCTGAAATTAGACCTTAAAATTCGAAAACCTCGCAGCCAGACCACGCCATCCAAGTAATCAACCTAGAATATTAGATTATGAATATAGAGTATGAATTTGTGAACCTACTAAAAGAGAAGGAAAATAAATATTTGAGTTATTTACAAAATTGCCACCGCAACACTTTTTGTTTTTTAAAGTTCACAAATCCGTATTCTCTATGTTTACAAATTAATACTCTATGTTTACGATTTGAATAGCAAGGTTCGGCTGCAAAGCTTTCGCATTTTAAGGACTTAGTACAAACAATATTAAGCATTAAACTAATCATCTCACCTCAGGATAGTTATCACCATCAATTTTCTGCATACGGATCACAAGATCACGAGCAACCTTCCCAAAGCTCATCCAGTTCTACACAATTAAAAAAGTATCGTAAGAGATAATCTATGTGAATTTACAGAGACTGCAAGGTGAAGATCAATACAAGTCCATGGACATCCAAAATCGTAGTGGTGGAATCAATATGCCTCTTTGCAGCAATTGAGCAAGCGGGGAATTTCTCAACAAAAGCCTTCTCGAAACCCTGAATATGGTACTTTAAGAACCGATCTACCGTTGTTACTTGCATAAGCTTATTAGGATCAACTTTTCCAAGGCGTTCGATATAAACTGGTCTTCCATCTCTATCTACTCCATGGTAACCGTGGGGATAGTAACGCTGCATATCTTCGTGTTCATCGTATATAAAGTCCTGCACATTTATTATATTATATTTGAGATTAAGTACATGAAATCTTTCATAATGTATATTGGTAAAAAAATTCTTGCCTGAATTATAGTATCCACTCCATTTTCTCTTCTCCATTTTATCATTTCCTCCCACATGTGGAGAGTTTTATCAAGGTCAAATTTTCTTGCCTTCAAGAACCTGCATACCATAAAATTGCATACTCTGTTAAACAGTACCTCAAAAGTACTATTTTGACTTTGCCAAACACGCCCTAGACTTGCAAAATCTTAACAGCAAAGAGATCATGTTGACACTAGAAACACAAAGCAATTATCTATGCGAAAATCATTACATACTTGAGTACTGAACTCACCTTAACAAAGTGTGATAATCATCAAGGGTCAACGGTAACAAATCTCTTTCAATCAAAATATGGCGCAGTGAATTCACTGCGTCTTCTTCCTCTGAATCTCGGACATCCTCAAGTGCAATAGCCGCATATTGACAGTGAGCCGTTTTTCTGCAATTCTTCCTGATACCGTGAGTCAATTTTGTTGACGCCTTCTTCCTGAAGCTCTTGGTTCGATTGCTCCGAGGTTCATCCTCTAGATTCTCCATATCTGAATTTCTTACTCTGCTTTCCTCATTACACACTATCTCTCCTAAATGCAAGAAAAAATTCAACACATCAAATCGAAAGGAGTAAGAATTTGAGTTAAGAATCAAATAATGAACGAAAAAGTACCTGGCATTTGCTTGTATTGAGATAAAATAGAAGATGATCAAATTCACAGATCTGAGATCAGTAACAGAGCATGTCTAAAACAAGGACAGATCTACTCTGTTCTGACAGAGTAATAGAATGAGGAAGGTATCAATTGAACGGGGAGCAAAAAGCAAATGAATCTACCGAAAGAGTAAGATCAAGCAATCTGGAAAATAAGGAAAGTGGAGAAGCTTCCAAGAAAGAAGAAAGATTAGATTTTAATTGTAATTATTGCGTAATGAAATTGGGGTAACAAGAAGAGGACAAAAAGATTGGGGCAAAAGGAATCGCACACCTGTAGCTTTAATTAATTGATCTCACCATTGTTGTGGAGTGTGAGTTGTGAGAAGAAGAAAAGGGTGTACAGTTGAATGGTTGTTTAAAGGTATATTATGAAGGAGATAAACAGAGTGAGTAAGAGAAGCAAGTATTGTGAATGAGTTTGATTGTAAAAGGCGAGAGGTAGCTTTCAAGCAACGGAGCAAGAGAATAAACGCACACAATGAATTGAAAGATTTTGGCAGGATAAACGGAAGGGTATAGCGGTTTTGAAGTATTATATTGGTAATTTTATTGAAAAATTAGATACTTTGATATTTATATAGATATATGATATCTTATATTCATATGTATAGATAGTCAAATCTACTTCTTTAAGGAAAAAGAATACTCTTGTTCTTTTATATCTTTAATATTGATATTAAGAATAAAGATCTGGTGACAACAACCCTTATGGTGTGAAATGCGAATTTTCTCGGGTACACATATAACACGTTAATGTTCATATATAACACGCTAATGTTCACATTTGAAGGGATAAAAAAATCACACAAAAAACGTAAAAAAATAAAAAATAAATAACAGTTCACCATTAATTACAAAAATGTCACCGCGTGGATTCATTAAAAAAACCATCTTTTAATCTCAGCCCTCAATTTTCTAATTTAATGGCTCAACATGCTTCGCACTTCACACCATAAGGGTTGTTTTCACCGGAACTCACATCTTGATATTAAATACTAATTTGTTGATGCATATTATATATCTTGAGTTTAAGTAGAGTTTTGAAGTTAAATTTATGTGGGGTTGAGACTATTTTATTTCTTGATTTATATTTTAAAAAAAAAGTATTAGGTGTAAATAAATATTATGGTGTAAAATGAGAACAACTCTAAATCGTCGGATCATTTAAGAAAATGCAAGTCGGAGACACAAAAAATGAATGCCAATAAAAATGCAAGCTAAGGTCCTTTTATGCATCTATATTTTACATGCATATTTAACACATTAGCATACACTTTCAGCACATAAGTGTGCATCTTTTGCATATAAGCATACACTCTCAACACATAAACTTGCATTTTGATTAACATGTATTGTGGGTTGACTTGAATGAAATTCAAAAATAAGCATGCGAAATGTTAGGCATATATGTTGAAAATGCATGTTTATATCTTGAAATGTATTCAAGTTCAGCTGGAAATGCATTTAAAAAATGTAACTCTATGCGTTGAAAGTGCATGCTTATGTGCAAAAAGTGCATGCTAATGTTTTAAAACTGTATGCAGAAAATACATGCACAAAAGGGCATCCAACATGCATTTTTGTTTGCCTGCATTTTGGGGTCTCCAGTTTGCATTTTTATTGCCATGCATTTTTGGGCCTCCGACATGCATTTTTTTATCGGCATCCATTTTTTGGCATCCGACATGCATTTTCTTGAAATGATCCGACGGTCTAGATATGTTCTCATTTTACACCATAAACGTTGTTTGCACCTGAACCGCTTCCATAGATAAAATTATTTTATCTTCTCTTCAAATTTTATAATTATTTTATTATTATTTTTGATAAATTTATTTTCTATTTAGAATTTAGAAATCTATCCAAAAACTCTATTAAGAACTTTAGTTTCTCAATAATATCGTTATATCCATGTCTTAAAAAATGTTTAGATACCAATATCAAATATATAAGTTATTGAGTAAGATATCATTTTAGTATTAATTATTTAAAAACATATGCTCACATAGTGACATATTATAAATTACATATGCATACATTTCACATTTGTTTTGTGCATACGCGTATTTAGACGAAAATAATTTTCATGTTATCAAATGGGCATCCACTTTCAAGAATCTTTCTCCTTATTTAAGATCAATATATAAAAGAATGTGAATAGGCAATAATGCAATATACGTGTTCTAGGAGATGCCTCACTTACATTTAAGATATGACACCTTTCAAAAAGAAATTAAGATATAAAGAAAGGTTCGTGTAAAAACATATTTTAAGGTGTGAAATAATATTGTATTTAAAATTTGCGAAGGTTTTGTAATTACAAAATTCTATGCTTATCAGTTTTAGATGGAATCGAACTGATTAGATTTGATAATCGGTCCATTTTTTATAAAATTATATTTAGATTAAGATTCAGCCTAATTATATTTTCAGACAAATAATCTATTTATTAATGATAGGTTATTAAATAATTACAATAGATATTGGAGTACATCAAATCTAATATAAGAAAATAAAATAATAATCTTTTGCTAGAAAACTATGAATCATGTCTATTGTATATGACATTTTTGCATACCATCCTTTCCATCTTCGTTGTTTTAATACACAATCATCTACGAAGGGATCTACTGATTCATACAAATTTCTAGAAGAAAGATCATCATTTGATCCATCAAACTGTAGACGAAATATAATTCCTTGTAAGTCAATGTTTACATCTCTCTTGATAAAGGACTCCAAATCTCCACCCAGAAAGGTATTATTAAATATCACCTATAATTAAGAGGGACTGGCCAGCACCCATCATTAGGAGGGATTGAATCCTCTCATTACGAAAGACTAACATAAGTACTAATTAAAATATAATAAACTAGTAAAGATATGAACTTGGGGATTATCGTCGACTTTAGTGATGATAGCCCCTATAATAATGGAAGAAAGTAGCAGTTGAAGAGAGATTTTTTCGGCTGAAAAGTGGTTATTGAAAGCTCGACATGATTCTGCCTAACCAAGTCCCTCTTTTGAGTACATATCTTCAATTTTTGTTAGTTTTGTTTATTCGATTTTATTAAATTGGATTCGGAACACAACTACAATCATATGGTGTACTAAATATCAAATGAAAGATTAGGGGAGCACATAGTATTTGTTTTGTTGTTGTAGATTATGCTTAGGATATTTTGCAGAAACCATTCTTTACTTATCAAGATTTGTAGAAAATCACTTTTTATAAGACTATTTATAATTAATCATCTAAATTATAGGTAATCGCTATTTATCGCACAATGGTTTTTGCTAACCGCCGCACTTCCGTTCGTCACGTTTGAGAGAGGCCCGTCCGTCACATTTGAGAGATGCTCGCCCGTCACGTTTGACATCGTCACGATCCATGCTACTTCAAACGTCACGTTTAACGCATGGTCTACCGTGACGATCCATGCTGCTTCAAACGTCACGTTTGAAGCATGGTCTATCGTGACGATCCACCATATTACCTCCCTCGTGACGAGCCACCCTGATCTCCCCGTGACGAGCCACCATATTACTTCCCTCGTGACGAGCCACCCTAATCTCCCCGTGACGAGCCATCCTTGATCAATCGTGACGATCTCGTGTGCGATGGTTAACAAAACTATTATGCGATATATAGCTGGCCCGAAATTATATACGTCTTTAACAAATCACCTCCCATTTGGCTCACTCCATCTTCAAACCGTTAGTAAGGAAAGATGACTATTTTACCCTTCTATTTTTAAATATAAATAATAAATAAAGGGCAAAATAGCCAAAGCATGTTCCTTTCCTTTATTTGAAGAATGTCAAATTAGTCATTTTTACCTCTCCTCAATTACTTCCACACAACATCATCTGTTGCATGTTGGAAACCATATATGATAAGATGTAATGAAGTTTCTCACATAGAATACAAATTTGGTTAGGTTGGAAACCATATATGATAAGATGTAATGAAGTTTCTCACATAGAATACAAATTTGGTTAGGTTGGAACTATGGAAAATACAAAATGCAAGCTTGTTTGTTATTTGGCTTTGAAGTTGTACACAAAAGTATCAATTTTCTAAGTGGAAAATTCATTGATAGGTCCTCTTGTGATAAAATTCGGATTTTAAAATCATATTATAAGGAACCCTTCAGATCGGATCGTAGAGTCATAAAATTTTAATGATTCATAAAAGACTATTTGATTTTCAATTATAAACATTGTACAACGAAAAACCTATTAAAACTGAAGTTTAAAAATCAAAATTCCAAAGTATTGGTTCAAAAGGATAATTATTCTTCGAATATCAAGTCATGTACACTAAATTATATTTTAAAAAGGCGTTTTTGCACGGAACCACCCCTTATATGGCCGAATTTGCATGGAACCACCCCCTATATCGATAATTATTCCGAACCATCCAAATTTCACTCTTTTCTTACCAGAAGCCACCCTTAAACGATTTCTGTCAAAATTAACATTAAAATGATGAAATGACTAAAATACCCTTATTAATTTTCAGATATTACAATTTAATTTACACAAATACCCTTCTTAACTAAGACACACCCTTATATAATCACAAGACGTGCAAATTCAAAGAGAGGAAAGGAAGAAATCACAAAGTTAACTATGCAAGTTCAGTAGAAAACTAATTACAGTATAATGCAAGAAAATTATGAAGGGAGATCTTGCTAACCCAGTTTGTGAGAAAACTAACTCGGTAAAAAACTAATTACAGACCCTTTAAATGGTGTTCAATGGCAATTTCTTTGCCTCCTTCAACAACTTCTCGTCCTCCTTCAATGGTGTTGAATTGAAATAGGTTGAATGGTGTTGAATTGAAAGGGGTTTGTGAAGATCGACGGAAAGGGGTTGAATTGAAAGAAGCAGAAGTTGTTCAATGGTGTTCTTCTCCATCTGTTCTTCTTCGTGTTCTTCCCATGGACAAAAACTATTCAATTTCTTCGCCTCCTTCAATATCTTCTCGTCCTCTGAAGAAGAACCGAGTCGGATTCTGTCGCCACAGATCTTGCCCAGAAAATATCTGCAGCAAATTTCGAATCGAATTTGGGAATCGAAGTAGAAGAATGGAGAAGTAGGGAGAAGAAGAAGAACGAAGGAAAAGAACGAAAATCGAAAGAACCCTAATTTTGAAGGAGAAAATGGAGAAGTGGGGAGAAGAAGAAGCTCGACCTTGAATTTGTTCTTCAATGGAGAATTGGTTTTGCGGAAGAAATTCGAGCTTCGGAATGGAGGAAATTCAGGCAAATTTGTGGTTCATGCAAATTCGAGCTTCGGAATGGAGGAAATTCGAGGTCGAGCAATAGTGAACCAAACACTCGGGTTGAAGAACGAAGAACAAAGAGAAGAACGAAGGCCCTAATTTGTTCTTCGGAATGGAGCAATGTTGAGCACTCGGGTTGAAGAACGAAGGATGAAGAGAGTCAATGAGGGAGAAGAAGAACAAAGAAATTTGTTCTTCAGAATCGAGGAAATTCGAGGTCGAGCAATGGAGAACCAGGCAAATTTGTTCTTCGGAATGGAGCAATGTTGAGCACTCGGGTTGAAGAACGAAGAACGAAGAGAAGAACAAAGGCCCTAATTTATTTTTTTATTTTTTAAAAACTTTTATTTTTAATGTAATTTTGGAATTCTGTTAGGGGTATAACTGTCATTTTGTTAATTTGGATGGAAAATCTAACGGAATAGGGGGAAGGGTGGCTTCTGGTAAGAAAAGAGTGAAATTTGGGTGGTTCGGAATAAATATTGATATAGGGATGGTTCCATGCAAATTCGGCCATATAAGGGGTGGTTCCGTGCAAAAATGCCTTTAAAAAATCTAGATTCGGGATATTTATAGATGAGACTTACTGTTATAAATAGTTGCAATTAGGATTGTTTTAGTTCTTGAGCATACAAGCATAAAATCCCCATGATTCTGATCTAATACAAATGTATGAGCAGTGCACATATAGAGAAAATTTATGCATATGAAAGATAAAAATGTAGAATAATTGTGATTTCAAACAGGCGTTAGTGTCTCATTAAAGGTCAAGGTCGGGATCTTGCATGGATTGTAAAATCATAAGACCCTATTGATATAATGAGATCTAGTAAGATCCACAATAAGACTTTGACAAATAGATTTTAATGACAGACCTGCATCAGAAATTTATCTTGGATCGTAAAATCATAAGATTTTAAGATTCGGATCTGGATTCTAATAACTATGATGCTTACGCAAACTTCTCACCTACTCTCTCGTCCAAAAATCAGTGGACATCAACCTGACATACCAAACTTTATACTACTAGAAAAAAGAAAAGAAAAGTAGTTCTAGTTAACTTCTTGATCTAGGAACTGAAACAACTAAAATGTCACTGGATGATTTTTAGTTTCAAACTTTGAGCTCTAGTCTTTTTCTGGGCAACACTTGTTGAGCTCTCGACATTCATCAGGAGGGAGATGAGGCTTCTTCATACATAGCATACCTCGGATGCTCACTCCTATCAACCAGATTAGAAGTTGACGATGTCAATGCAATCCAATTTTTGCAGTGGTTTGGGAGAATCTTGCTTGATAAGGTTTGACAAATTTAACCTTGTATTTATTTACTTATCTTTAAAAAATAAGGGTAAAGTGGTTTTACCTTATTAACAGAATTTAAGACGAAATCAGTCAAAGAGGTGGTGATTTGTTAACAACTTACATAGTTTAGGTATTTATTATAAATAGTGTTATATATGATGGTTTTTTGTAAATTTTGATAAATAACGGGTGATTCGTGCTGAGAGGCCAAATTCGATTAAAATAAGATTTAAATATCTAGGGCCTCAAATTGTGTTATTTGTTATAATTGGACTAATTAGGGATAAAATGGTAATTAGTATAAGGGGAGGAAGTCTTTAAATTTGGATACGAAGGGTTACAAGCAGGAGGTCTTCAATTCATAGGATCAGGGCTCACAAAAAAGAAAAAAGAAGAAGGCCGATACATTTCTCTACACTAGATTCAGTTGATGAGGGTTATATGCTCTTTCTTTTCGAGTAGCTTCGTCATTCTTGATGTAAAAACAAAACACAAATCATTAATGAAAGAAGATTTTTCAAATCCTTCTAGTTATGCCCTTTCTTTTCCAAACAAGGTAAAATCTAATGTTTAATTGATGCGACATATGTCTGAACCCCGGTTATTATAAGATTTCAATTACAGTCTATTGATTGTTCCTTTAAAGTAGATCTGTTTTTATATGGTTTTCCTTATGCTATGAGTTTCTGCAGTGGTGATAGGCGCAATCTCGTATGGCACCTACAGTGGTTGTTGAGCGTTTATAAGGGCATTTGGGAAGCATTTAGTCGTTAAATGAAGCATATGAGGCAAGGGGACAAAAGACGATGAAGTGAAGACAAAGACGCTAGAGAACAAAGAAGAAGACTACATAGCCTAAACCGCGGCTGTGCTCAATTGACCGCGGTCGCGCCATTCAACGTGGTTACCATTCAACAGAGATCAAACCGCGATTGCGGTCAGCCGACCGCGGTCGCGCATGCGGTGTAACTCCCAAATCCGGAAGTCTTTGTAACCGCTTTCTCTTTTATGGGCTTTGGTTTTCCTTTTTGGGAGGGGATTAAGAACGGTTTTATAGGGTTTTGACCATGATATCACATTCTCTCATACTCTCAATTGCATTCTCTCTCTATGAACTCTTAGACGTTTTCTCTTGCAAAGATGATGAGGAAATAATCCTCTTGTTCACTCTTGGGATTGATGCTCTCAGATTTGACTAGATTGTAAGATTCCAAACCCTTGCTTTTTATTCAATATAAAGTTGTCTTGATAATTTTTGTGCTTAAGCTTTGATTGATTTATGTTGATTTTTCTAGAGTAGCTAACTAGATCTATCGATGTTTATCATATTACTAGAACTAGACAATTCGATTTGAAAAGTCTTGTTTTGTGGTAGCAAGCATAATTTGCATAAACTATTTGCGAGTGCATCTTGTGTAGATTTATGAAATTTGTGTCGAGTATCCAACAATTTGCATATGATATTGCATTGAACCTATCTATTCTGAATCTTAATGATATTGTGTTATTGAATCTTGATATTTCCTTGGTTATAGCGACAATAAGGGTTTCTAGGACTATTTGAACTAGTTGCTTTCTTAGAACAAGGATTAGTCCAACTAATTGAATGTATGAAAGTAAGGTGTTAGGAATCTAGGATCTATTTCCTATCTGTTATGTCGAGATTTGATAAGTGAATGCTTTAATCCATTACCCATTTCTCGTGTTTGCATATTTGTGTTACTTGTAACCCCCACCCCCATCCTTATTTGTTAATCACACATAAGCTTTAAACGGATAATTGTTTCCCTTGGGTTTGACCTTACTTACCAGTATATTCTATAGGGATAGTTTGGTAATTCTTTGATAAGGCATACGGCTTTAGCCTTTGTTAAATTTGGTGTCGTTGTTGGGGAAGGCAAATTTTCTATTTCATACTTTTTGTGTGATTAACCTTGGTGTGGTTCTATCTTATAGTCCACACCCGTACTAGTGATTCCGATTTGCTTGACCCTGATCCAGAAATCGACCGGACATTTCACATGATCCTATGACATGTCGTGCACGATATTGTTCTTGAGAACATGGCTGCCCGCACACTCCGAGAGCTTACAGCTCCTGACCTCACTCAACATCCCTTGGCGGTTACTATACCTCCTTTGGGCACCGATGTCTCTTTTGAGCTCAGGTCCGGTGTCATCAATCTTCTCCAAAAGTTTCATGGATTGGCTGGCGAAGATCTGATCATGTACTTGAGTGAATTCCATGACATTTGCATCTGTAGTAAGTCAGGCAATGTTACAGAGAAGCAGATCAAGATGAGGGCCTTTTGTTTTACATTGAAGGACACTGCTAGAAATTGGAATTACCATCTGCCGACGGGGACTATTGACACTTGGGCCAAGCTACAGAAGGCCTTCCTAGACAAGTATTTCCCTGCCAAGAAGGCGACTTCCTTGAAGAGAGGTATTACTAATGTAGAGGAGGCAGATGAAGAGACGATGTATGACTATTGTGAGTGTTTCATGAGATTGTGTGCGAGTTGCCCGTTCCACGGTTTTGATGAGAAGGAGCTAGTAATACACCTCTATAATAGGTTACTAGATCAAGAGAGAAAAATCATAGATGTTGCTTGCAATGGTAGTGTCTTGAACCTAACCCCTACCATAGTCATGAGCAGAATCCATGACATCACATATGGTAAAAGAAGCTTTGGCAGGACGTATACAAGAAAAGGAGTTCATGATGCGAGCTCTAGTGACCCTGGTCTTACTAGTGAGTTTGCTGAGTTGAAGAGTATGATCAAGGGTTTGGCTCTTGGTAGAGATCTACGGATATGTGTCCACAATTGCAGGACACTACTACTGCTGAAGTCCATGTTGTGGGAGGTTATGGACCTCCCAGACTTTGGTTTGACAATCAAGCCAACAATTATAAGCAAAGATGGAATGATCATGCTGGGTTCCGATATGGCGATCCATCTGTAGGTCAACAATACAATCAGGCTCAGTTGAACAATTAGTATAGGCCACAAGCTCAACCGAGCAACCAATACCAGGCTCCTTACCAGCACTATAGACCTCAAGGTCCATCAACCGAGGATATGCTGAAATCCTTGACTGCACACTTCACGACTCATGTTCAAAAGACATAATCGAGCATCAAGAACATTGAGAAGCAACTCGGTGAAATGGACGATGCAATGTCTCAATAGAATCAACAAATTTCCAAGCATTTGTCATCTCAAACGGTGGTGAATCCAACGGAAAATGTTAGTGATGTACATTTAAGGAGCGGAAAAGTGTGCGGTAACACTCCCGAGTTGAACAGGGTGAATCAGGAAGGAGGATACCGAGAAAAATCTGCGGTCGCGGTCAGCAGACCGCGGTCGCGCCTCAGACTCTAGAGAGAGCTCAAATTCCCGTGACTAACCGCGGTCGCGCTTTGACCTTTGGAGGCGAAACTGAAGAAAAGTTGAACAAGGAGGAGGATGAATATGAGGATTAGGGGGACTTCCGTCTTCGCCAAGCGAACTATGTAAGGCCTAATTTTCCTCCCCTCTACTCTGAAAAGCCTCCAGCACCCTCTCTGGAAGCTCTTAAAGACAAAAGACGGCTTCTAGATGACAAGGACCTTTTTGAGATGTTTAGCAAGTCTGAAATGAACATTCTCTTGCTCAAATTAGTCAAAAGCATACCTCGATATGCTAAGTTCTTGAACAAGTTGTTCACTATCAAGAGGAAGCAACAACTTAAGAGAAAGCAAACGGTGCAAGTGAGCAAAAGAGTCTCTGCGATGTTCCAACAAAAGGTGGCCAAGAAGTGTAGTGACCCGGGTATGGTAAGCATTCCTTGTATCATTGGTGAGACTAATATTGATAGTGTCATGCTAGATTTAGGTGATTCTATTAATGCCTTGCCTTACTCATTGTATAAGTTGCTTGGACTAGGACCCTTGAATGAAACATGGATTTTGATTTAACTGGCCGATAGATCATCAGTTTAACCGAAAGGGATAGTTGAAGATGTGTTGGTTATGGTTGATAATATCATATTTCATACGGATTTCTTTGTTTTAGATATGGCACATGATACTAAGGATGCACTTATTCTATTAGGGAGACCTTTCATGAAAATGGCCAATACTAAAATTGACTTAGCTAGTGGTTCACTCACTTTTGAGTTTGAGGGGGAAATTGTGAGTTACAACATTTATGATGCTATAAAACACCCCAGTCATGATAACTCTTTGTTCTCTATTGATGTGATTGATCCTATTGTGCAAGAAACTTTTGATATGTATGATTTGGATGAGTTGCAATCTGCTCTGGAGAACAACTTAGTCGATTCACCGCAGTTGAACATCACTATGTCTACTGACAAGAGTGAAGGTCTAGCTCAGTTAGACTCTCAAGGTACGCTTGTGGCCGGTGGGCCCATGTTCCTATTTTCCGAGGCCGAAAGACCTCTTCCTTCTATAGTGCAGGCACCAGAATGAGCTACAACAACTTCCATAGCATTTGAAGTATGTTTTCCTAGGGGCGAATGACACTCTACCGGTCATCATCTTTAGCAAGGTTACGGAAGTACAAGAAGAGAGATTGGTGCAAGTTCTTAAGCAGAATGTGACGGTTCTAGGATGGATATAGTCGATATCAAGGGAATCATCTATTCTACATGTATGCACACAGTTCTCCTAGAAGAAGGAGCCAAGCCTAGTAGACAACCTCAGAGGAGACTCAATCCACCTATGATGGAGGTGGTGAAGAAGGAGGTGTTGAAGCTCCTGCAAGTGAACATGATCTTCCCTATTTATGATAGCAAATGGGTCATTCCTATGCAAGTTGTCACGAAGAAGGGAGGTATTACAGTTGTGGAGAACGAAAAAGGAGAGATGGTTCCTCAAAGAGCACAAAAAAGTTGGAGGTTTTGAATCAATTACCGTAAGTTGAACGCATTAACTCGAACGGATCACTTCCCTTTTTCTTTCATTGACGAGATGCTAGAGAGGTTTGCAGGTTATTTTCACGTGGCCATAGCACCAGAAGATCAGGAAAAGACTACTTTTACATGTTTATTTGACACTTTTGCATATCGCAGGATGCCATTCGGTCTATGTAACGCACCCGGGACTTTTCAACGATGTATGGTAATCATGTTCTACGAGTATATTGAGAATTTCATTGAGGAATTTATGGATGACTTTATAGTACATGGGGATAGCTTTGACTCATGCCTTAACCATTTGTCACTTGTGCTTGAAAGATGTGTTGAGACCAACTTGGTCTTAAATTCTGAAAAGTGTCATTTTATGGTTAATCATGGAATTGTGATGGGTCATATAGTGTCCTCCAAGGGTATTGAGGTCGATAAGGTAAAGATTTATTTTATTCAGTCCTTTCCTTATCCTACTAATGTGTGTGAAGTGCGTTCATTTTTATGCCATGCAGGTTTTTACCGTAGGTTTATCAAGGATATTTCCAAGATCTCTTCACCCTTGTGCGAGTTGATGAAGAAGGAGGTGACGTTTGAGCTTACCGACGAGTGCAATTCAACACTCTTAAAACTCACCTCACCGATGCACCCATTATCAAAGCGCCGAATTGGTCTCTCCCTTTTGAGATCATGTGCGACGCTAGTGATTATGCGGTGGGGGATGTTCTTGGTTAGAAAATTGGGCGAGATATGCATGTGATCTATTATTACACCTCAATGGCTTTGAATGGTGCCCAACGGAACTATTCCACCACCGGAAAAAAACTTCTAGTTGTGGTGTTTGCCCTGGACAAATTTAGATAATACTTGTTGGGCATAAAGGTGATCATCCACATCGACCATGCAACACTTTATTATCTCATGATGAAGAAAGAATCCAAACCAAAACTCATTCGGTGGATTTTGCTGTTGAGCGAATTCGATGTGGAGATAAGAGACAAAAAGGGGGTTGAGAACTCGGTAGCCGACCATCTTAGTCGGATTCTCCATGATAGAGGGGAGAAAGCAACAAAAACACTTGGAGATTTCCCAGATGAGTTGCTAAATCAAGTGTTGTAGAGATACAATCACGGTCGCGGTATCCTAACCACAGTCGTGCCCTGTCTTCACTCTTTCACACGAGTTCCACAGAACTACAACCGCGGTCGCCTTGTCGCGGTCGCGCCTTTGACACGATGATCATTGTCCTCCGTACTCTCTAGCTGTGGTATGCTCATTTGGTCAATTACTTGGTTTGAGAGGAGTTCCCTCCCAACATCACCAAAGCGCAGAAGGACAAGATCAAGAGAGAAGCCAAGTACTATGTGTGGGATGATCCATACCTTTCAAAGCATTGCGTCGATAAGGTAATCTGAAGATGTCTCCCGGGTAATGAGGTACAATCTCTCCTTACCTTTTGTCATTCTCATACATGTGGGGGTCATTTTGGACCAAATAAGACGACTAGGAAAGTTCTAAACACCGGTTTTCTATTGGTCACACATCTTTCGGGATGCATACGTTTTTTGCAAAGCTTATGACCGGTGTCAAAGGGTCGGGAAAATTTCCTGAAAGAATGAAATACCACAAACACCATTAATCTTTTGTGTGATTTTTTATGTTTGGGGGATTGATTTCATGGGACCTTTTCCCAACTCTCATGGGAATATATATATTGCTTGCGGTGGACTATGTTTCCAAGTGGGTGGAAGCAAAGGCCACCAGAAATGACGAATCTAAAGTAGTGTCAGGTTTCTCGAAAGAGAACATCTTCTCTCATTTTGGGATCCTTAATGCTATTATGATCGATAGGAAAACTCATTTCTTGAATAGGACGGTGAGTGCTCTTCTCGATAAATATGACGTTACCCACAAAGTATTTACTGCTTATCATCCACAGAGCAATGTGCAAGCTAATGTGTCGAATGGGCAGATTGGCGTCCTAGAAAAGACGGTTTCCCCCAATAGGAAGGATTGGAGTCTTCCTCTTGATGGTGCCTTATGGGGATATCACACTGCCTACAAGACACCCATCAACATGTCTCCCTATCCATTAGTGTTTGGGAAGGGCTGCCATCTTCTTGTTGGGCTAGAGCACAAAGCTTGGTGGGCGGTCCAGAAATGCAACATGGAGATGAATGAAGTAAAGGAGTTTCGGAAACTTCAAATCCATGAGTTGGAAGAGATACGAAGAGAAGTGTATGAGAACACACTAATCTATAAGGAGAAGACAAAGGCATGACATGACAAGAGCGTTTTGAGAAAGGACTTCATGGATGGAGACAAGGTCCTTCTCTATAATTCTTGCTCTCAACTTTTCCCAGGGAAGTTGTGATCAAGATGGAATGGACCTTATGTAGTGGCTTGTGTTTTACCCCAAGGAGCGATAGAGCTTTACGACACGAATAAACACGATGTTTTCAAGGTGAATGGCCAAAGGTAAAAAACCTTACCATGAAGGGTTCTCCAAGGAGGTTTTAGAGGAGTTGGATCTCAAGGAGCCCGGGTCCGATATCTGATTTTCCGGACCACGACGATAACCAAGGCGGTGCTCGGGAGGCAACCCGAGATAGTAGTTTTTTTTTTAATTTTTTCTTGTTAGTTGTTAAAAAAAGAATTTAGCATGGTTAAAAAAATAAAATAAAGAGGAGGCACAGAGTTACAACCGCGGCCGCGGTCAGGGGGTCGCGGTCGCGACCATTTTCTGGGTTTCCACAGTTTTTACAGAACGCAAACCGCGGTCGTGGTCTGGCGACCGCAATCGCGCCTGTTGGTGTGCGATTTGAATATTACAATCACAACCTTTTTTCCTCTTCACTTCTCAAACACTCTCAAGAACTCACTCCCAAACACTCTCAACCTCAAGCATCTCCATCTCCATCTTCCTCAAGCCCCAATCTTCCTCCATCTTCACCCAATCCACATCCTAAACCTTCCATTCCCTTCCTCTTCTTCCCTAATTCCACATTCACACAAATCCCCAATTCTATCGCAAACCCTAGATCCCCAAATCCCCATTTTATTCCTCCAATCCACCAAATTCAAGTCACATCCACCCCAATCTCGCTGAAAATCACTATTAAAGGCTACCACCATCTCAAATCGAATACAAGGCAAGGTGGAATCTGCAAAATCGCCCGCGGACGCGGCCGCGCCTCACCTGACCATGACCGCCCTTTCCACTTGAAGTTTTCCGGAATTTCGCCAACGGAGACCGTGGGTCCCATGACCGCTCCCGCGCCTCAGAGTTTGTTGAGCTTTTCTCATTACGGCTTGAGGTATTTTTCTTGCGGTTCAGATCCTGTTTCAAATTGGCGGTGTCCACCTCGTGTACTCTACATTGTTGTGTTTCTTTCTTGGTTGCGTTGCTTGGTTATTTGGAGCTTGGTTGGTTGATTGTGTTGCTTGGTTTTTAAGGGTCTTGGTTGGTTGATTGTGTTACTTGAGTTGTTACAATGGCGAGTTCTAGCCATGCTCAGAAGAGATCTAAACCCTCCGGCCCAGAGAGTGAATTTTGGGACGTCGTGAGCCAAACGGAGATAGTATTGACAAAAAAATTTGATCATTGGACTCTAGAGCGCCTCAAGCTCCATCTCTTCATAGAGTCCATGTTGATCAACGGGGGTCTCCGGGACTTCGTTCACTGTAAGGAAAAGATCCACGAGCTCATGACTCGGGAGTTCTTGGCTAAAATGACCTTCCGTAGAAATAAGGATGGTATACTTGAGGGGATCTTGTTTAAGTAAAACGGGAGGAAATTTGTGATGTCGGATGAGGAGAGTTTTTGGGGTCTCCGGTGACCCATCTTCGCAGTGGGGTTCCGACACAGTTGAAGACCGTACCATTCTTTGGTGGACGACGGTTACTGAGACTATCCACGGGGCAGATGGTGACACCTACAACTACATAATCAGTAACCGCAGACTATCCACGGGGCCGAGGGCAGATGGCCCTCGGCCTTGCGCACAAAGTATTGGCGATGTGTTTCTGCGTCCAAGGTAAGGTGAACAAGTTCCCGCAGACTGGCGTGCAGGATTTATGCGCGCTGGCCCTCGAGTGAACCATGAACCCCGACTGGGTGGGTTTGTTTGTCCAGTGATGCGTAAGGCTTGGCGTTGGGCCACCGACAAGATTATCATGGGTGGAATGATCACCCTTCTAGTGGCCAGTCGGGTGGACATTCTCCATCTTAAGAGCGTTGATAGCCCCGACCCTACTATACGTTGTGGGCATGACTACGACGACTAGAGATGGGCCGGTTCCGGAACCGGCTAGGGGAGGGAACCGCCGGTTCCCTCCCGGTTCCGGGAACCCCCGGTTCCGAACCGCCGGTTTTCTAGTTAAAAAAACACTTTTTTTTAATTAATTTTGGATGGAACCGGCGGTTCGGAACCGGAACCGCCGGTTCCGGTTCCAAAAGTTCCATCTCTAACGACGACCACTTGCTGCTTCAGAACCATGCCATGTACAAGATCCATGGATGCTTCAGTACCTGTGGCCCTTTGGAATGAACGACCACCAATTCATCCGTCTTCCCAAGCCCCTATTTATGGGGCATCGCCGACTTTTCTGTTTCCTCCGAATGACACCACGGGGATGCAGACAGAGAGCTCATCTTGCCAACGCAAGATCCGACGTGATGAGGAAGCGACACGACGGGCAGGTCAGTAGGCCCCACAGGCACAGGGTTTCCACCAGGTGGCTACTAGTCCGTCTAGTGCTCAGCAGATGGCGGAGCCCTGGTAGGAGCGACTCTCGTCCGAGTTGGGCCAGATCAACTCCACCGTGGGGGGATTGTCTGAGCAGATGGGGCGGTTGGAGTTGTGCACCAGAGCGATGAATGAGCGGTTGCGGGGCGTCCAGGAGGAGCAAACGCAGTTCCGCCAGTACGTGGAGACCCGTTTCAACTATATGACGGGCCAATGAGAGCATTTCTATTTCCACTATCCACCACCTCCACTGGACTAGTGAGGTAATTCTATTTTTTCCCTTTCCCTGTTTATTGTGAGTCCTCTTTTGCTGCATTGAGAACAATTCTTGTTTCAAGTGTGGGGGAGGGAATTAGTATTCGTATTGCATGCACGTAGGTTGTTGTTGAGTGTTTTTGCTTGTTTTTCTATGTTTTGTTTGTTTTTGGTGTGTCGGTTATCGTATTTCCTACTTGATTTTTTGTAGATTCTTATAATGGTGCATGTACTTTGGATCTTTTTACTAGTTTTGGTTGTTGATTTTGCAAGTGTGTTATGATGATGATATGATTTGTTAAACTTCTGACATTTACTTGAGCATGTGAACTTTGATTGTATTGCATTTGGACCGATACTCTACAATTTCTTAAGTCCTCATATGTGTGTTTCTCATTGCTTGTTGTCTTTAGAACTTGCTTATGAATCTCTTTTGAAATCGCATTTAGGATTATTTTGTATGACTTTTTTTATGAGGCGTAAGTTTATCACATATGAAATCAGAGCTGAATTGGTATACTTCTAGCGCAACAATCGTGCGAGTGTGCGATCCCGTAGTGTGAAATATCACTCGGGGTTCGAGTCCCCATGATTGTCGGATGAGCACGCGATCTCCGTGTTATGAAAGATCACTCCGGGTTTGATCCTCTATGATTGCGTGAAAAAGTTTAATGAGTAGGCCCGGACCGTAAAACGGACAGGACCTAAGAAAATTTGAATTAATAATATTGTGATACCTCTTATACGTCTCTTGATAATATTTTGCATCATGCCTAGCGGTTTAGATTTAGATGTGGTTGCAAGCCTATGAAGATTGACATTCAAGGGTGAGATATGAATTTGGGTGACCTGCTCTTTAACATGTTGATATATAGAGTTGAGGAATATTTGTTTTCTTGTCATTGAAAGAAGCATGCTAAAAAGGAAATGTGTCTTTCGTTTAACTAATCATCTTTATCTTTCATATGTCACTTGGATTGAAACAACCATTGCATTTTATTAAGATTCACTGAGATGTACTTGCTTGGGATACATAAGTTCATGTTTATTTTCCGTTTGTTAGTGTATTTTTGGGGTCGGAATCTTTGTTTTGTTAAGTGCATGTATTTGAGAGATGAGGTGTTGATGATAGCCACTGCTACCAAGTTCCTCCATACTCGCTGAGACCTTCGTGCTTCATGGAAGAGTTAGCATACTTTTGCATACTCGAGGACGAGTAAGGTCTAAGTGTGGGGGAATTTGATAGGTGCAATCTCGTATGGCACCTAGAGTGGTTGTTAGGTGCTTATAAGGGCGTTTCAGAAGCATTTAGTCATTAAATGAAGCATATGAGGCATCCGGACAAAAGACAACGAAGTGAAGATGAAGACACGAGAGAATGAAGAAGAAGACTACAAAGCCTAAACCACAGTCGTGATCAACCGACCGCGGTCACGCCATTCAGCGCGAGTGTCATACATTAGAGATCAAACCGTGATCAAGCTTGCGGTGTACTCCCAATCTGGAAGTCTTTGTAACCGCTTTCTTTTTTATGGGCTTTAAAGTAATTTTGGTTTTTCCTTTTTGGGAGGGGGATTAAGAACAGTTTTTCTAAGATTTTGACCATGCTCTCACATTCTCTCATACTATCAATTGCATTCTCTCTCTAGAAACTCTTAGACTTTTTCTCTTGCAAAGATGATGATGAACTAATTATCTTGTTCACTCTTCAGATTGAGGCTCTTAGATTTGGCTAGATTGTAATATTCGGAACCTTTGCGTTTTATTCAATATAAAGTTGTTTTGATAATTCTTGTACTTAAGCTTTGATTGATTTATGTTGATTTTTCTAAAGTAGCTAACTAGATCTATTGATGTTTATCATATTTCTAGAGTTAGACAATTCCATTTGAAAAGTATTATTTTTGGTAGCAAACATAAATTGCATAAACTATTTGCGAGTGCATCTTGTGTAGATTTATCAAATTTGTGTCGAGTATCCGACGGTTTGCCTATGATATTGCATGAACCTATCTATTCTTGATCTTAATGCTATTGTGTTATTGAATCTTGGGATTTCCTTGGTTATAGCGACAATAAGGGTTTCTAGGACTATTTGGACTAAATGCTTTCTTAGAACAAGGATTAGGACAACTCACTGAATGTATGAAAGTAAGGTGTTAAGAATATAGGATGTATTGCCTATCTGTTATGCCATGATCTGATGAGTGAATGCTTTAATCCATTACCTATTTGTCGTGTTTGCATATTTGTGTTACTTGTAAACCCCCCAATCCTTATTTGTTAATCACACATAAGCTTTAAACGGGTAACTGTCTCTCTTTGGTTCGAACCTTACATACCACTATATTTTATATGGATAGTTTGGTAATTATTTGATAATGCATATGACTTTAACCTTCGTCAAGTAGTTTTATTAGGTGGAATTCTGACTTTTACTCGTTTATTCCTCTTTTGTGACATTCCTTTCTTACTTTTGGGTTTTTATCTTGGACTTCAATCTTACTCGTCAACTCCTCTCTTTTACAGTTTGTATTATAAATGATTTTGGTTTGTTGTTTTATAGTTATTGTACTTTATTAGAATCCTTAGAACTAGACAATGTTTGAATGATGAAGTTGCATCGTACTAGTACCCAACCGTTGATAGGGTTCAACGTAAGATCCCAAGCTTTGATGTATAGACCTACCGCAATTTTTTGATCTTATTTTGTTAGATACAAGTTGTTTTGAATCAGTCATTATACTTTTATTATAAATTATATGGTCATGTACCCTCATCTGGAGTGTGATCTCCGACTTCATGATGTGTATGGTTGTACATTATAGAAATCTGGTTTCCACCCCCGCGTTCCCGATGTGGCTTGCTCCGCCGTTGTTGTTGTTGGTTGTGCTATTCCGTCTCGGAGCAGCTTTGCTCTTGCTGTCCGGTGGTGGGTCAATGGTTCTGCCATCCAGCTCTCCTCTCAATCCTCCTCCTACAAGTGTTGTTCTCCAGAGGGTGATGCCAGTTCAGATGTGCCTCACCCTCCCTCTTCTTTCATCTTCGAATATGTTTTTCCAATTATATAAGGTAGTTTTCCCCTCTCCCATCCCTCTTTGTTTTTTTATGAATCTTCTATCACCTCACTTCCATGGCATTAAGTTGGATCAGGTCCTTCAAAGACTTTTCAGCATATCCATCTTTTTAGATGGTGTTTTTTGCTTTGAAAACTCCTTTTTCTTGATTCACTTTCTTCTCTAAGGATGTTTTTAGGATCTTAGGAGACTTGTACTTGTCCACAAGCCACAAAACTTTGGCTAAAAGCCACCAAATTTCGACCAAAAGCCTATCAACTCTAAACAAAAGCCAATTGATTCGATTTTTGAAAGCTATATCTATAATTTATCAGACCATTAACACAACTTTGAGATTCTGGTTATGCTTGCCTCCACTAATCTACATTTTTTAGTTCTGTGATTTTGTTAAGTTGTCAAAGACCCTTTTTCTGCAACTCTTTACTCGCTTGTTTGGAGAGCTCACTTGGAATCTAGTATTTGCAAGCTTTTTTCTAGAATGAACTATATGTGTTATTCTTGACCTGATTTTCAACTTACACTTTACCTTTTTTTTCCCTTTCTTGTAGTCGATAGACATCTACCTTGAGAACCTTATTCACAATCCCAATACCTCTTATATATATTTAATGCAACAAGATTTTTATTCAACACATGTTCACATCTGAATTATATCTGTAAGGAAGACAATTTTAGTCTCTCAATGATATCTTATAAGTTATTGAGACAGTTATCCGACTTTACTCCTCTCAACTCTAACATGATGTAGTTGTTTGACTCTTTGCGATGACCTTGTACTGGTTTTAAGGGTTTTGTCAAGTTTCCTAATTGTGGAATGATTCTTTCGCCCAATTGTAGTATTCTGGTTTCCATACATTGTTATTACAACCATAGGAACCCACTCAAATCAAATATATCAACACAACCTTCTATAAACACAGACTACTCTCTAACTTCTAACAAAATTTCAAATTATGCACTACATAATTTTGTTTGTTCTTTTATAACCCTCACTTCATGTCTTCAAGAACACCACCATTACACCAATGATAATTATTCTTTATATGATTATAAATAAAGATAACCCGTTGGAACTGTAGGGGTGCCAAACACCCTAATTTTTTGTCTGAAATATCTCTCATTAATCACAATATAATATGATCTGTTCGCTGAGACCAAATCCAATACTCTACCTAATAATTATTTTTTTATCAAATTTGTCTTTAAATGAATTTGTACTGCTCAAGAAAATTCCAGATTCTCTCTTTTCGATACAATGATAACAATTCTATTATTATAAAAATTACTAATAACGGTTTTTCTTATATGATTATATACATCTACACATCCTCCAAAGAAAATATGAAAGATATTTTCTGGGACCAAATCAACTACCAAATCCAAAACCTTAATCTTCCGTTTACAATAACTGGAGATTTTAATGACGTCCTTTCCGCTCAAGACAAACAAAGGGACGTTACTCCTCAACCTTGTAGATTTAGTAGACTTCAAAACTTCATTTCACAAAACGTTCTTATTGATGTTCACTATCAAGGATTTCCTTTTACATGACGTAAATTTTCACTACATTATGAAATGTTAACCTTTTACAACTTCATATCATGCATGCATTCTCTTAGAACTAGGGTTAGATAATAACTTCTAAAATTATCCATTTTGATTTGAAAATGCATGGATGCAAGTGCATCAACAACATCACTATTTTAAGTTAGTTAAGAATATCTAGAGAACCAACTTTACTAGCTCTTTTATGTACCAACTATATATGAAATAAAAACAAGTAAAACTTTGCGCAAAACGTTGGGACAAAAGCAATAACAAGAATAACTTAGAATTTTTTGAAAAAAACTAAAACAGTGCTTCTTCGACTTCAAATTAATTATATCAGTAACACTATGGATCTATACTTATACATTAAGCATCAAAGACACCTCCATAAATATAACAGACTCCTATAGTCCAAGACACTTATTGAAACAAAGAGAAAAAAATCAAACATAACCTTGACGGCGATAAAAACACAAAATACTTCCATCAAGCTGTTAAAATTAGAACTTTCAAAAAGAAAATTAATAGATATCAGAGCCTAGATGGTACGATACACTATGACCACTTGCAAATACAAAATTATATTATAAATTAAATGACTTAAAACAACGAATTATATCCACTACTGGTTATAATATCACCAATAGGGATATTCAATGTATTCTGACAATTATCAATGATGAAGATAACCAAATACTCCTTAAACCCCTAGTCGTACTGAATTAAAAAAAAAATTAAGCTCCCTAAAGATAAAACACCACGGGCTCCTTAAACCCCCCAGTCGTACTGAATTAAAAATGTTTTTTTTGAGCTCCCTAAAGATAAAACACCACGGATTGATAGTTTTTCTATAGAATTTTACCAAAATTATTGGAAAATTGTTGGAACCTCTGTGATTAGAGCTATACAATCATTTTTTTACTCCAAATCTATGTTGTCAGATTGTGCCAAATCCGTCATCACTCTTACTCCAAAAACTTATTCACCATCTACTATTAATCATTTTTGACTAATAACTCTTTGCGGCACATTTATAAAATTATCACAAAAATCATGGCTAATATACTACAAAAACTATTACTCAAACTTATACACCACTCCAAGGTGCGTTTGTTCAAGTCTGGCTTATAAAAGATAATATCCTTATTGCTCATGAAATCTTTCATTCCTTTCATAACCGGAAAAAAACAAAAACGAGATCGGATGGCTTTTAAACTTGATTTAGAAAAGACAAATGATAAGGTACATTGGTCCTTTATCACAAAAAACCTGACTAAATTTGGTTTTAATGATTCATGGATCCAAATCCTCATGAAATGCGTTACTAATAAAAACTTCAGTTCTTGTAAATAATGAATCTGGACCTACTTCCAACCCTTATGTGGACTCCGTCAAGGTGATACAATAGCTCCTTTATCTTTCTTATAATTATAGAATATTTAAATCGAACACTTAAAATTGAATCTCCAAAACAAAGACGTAAGGTCAGTATGCAACTTACTTTCCTTATCTTTGTTGATGAAACAATCATTTTTTTCAAACGCAAATCAAACTAATATTTGCCATATCACGAATCTACTTGAAAATTTTACGAAAGTATATCGACTATCAATAAACTATCACAAAATTACTTTTCAAACTTTGGCAAATATTGCTAATAATAAAATATTGGCTCTTGCTTCCATTATGAACACTAGTTCGGATTTGGATCATTCAGATCGGATTTGTTCGGATCATTTTTCAATTCGGATTGTTGTCGGATCGGGCCGGATCGGACCGGATATAATTCGGGTTTGTCTAGTTCGGATTCGGTTCGGATAGAGACCATTCGGATTGAGTCGTTTCAGATTCGGTTCGATTCGGATAAAAGTAGTTCGGGTCGATTTGGATTCGGATCGAGGCATTTCTGATTCGGATTTGAACAAGTGGCGATCATCTTTACTTCCAGACAATGTGGAGGCTCTGATTACTTCTCGGAGTTGGCTGTTTGGTTATGCAGGTATGTCATTACTCATGTGTGCATTAGATCTTGCAAATTGTTTAATCTAAATCTCAGAACATATTTAATTGTTTTCTTTGATTCATCTTACAAACTAATGAAATCTATGATATAGTGGATGAGGCAGAAAATATGGGTTCAGGGGTGGATTGGACGACCAAATGATCTTAAGCTTTCTTAGCGACTTGTTATGGTGAGATGATTTTTTGTTTTTAAATTTGTTATGTATTTTTTGTTGTTTATTATGTAATGCATTTGAATTGATTAGAGTATGATATATGATGTGAAATGGTTGGTGTGTGATGATGTAATTGATGAAAATTTGGTGATTTTGTTTGATTATTAATAAATGTTGGATTTGATTTTTGGCGAGATTATTAATTAATGTTGTATTGTTTAAGCTTATTGCTTTTGTTTTTGGAGATAATTTACATGTTTGTGTGAAGATGGATATTGATAACTTTTGTGAATTCTGCATGCACTTGAGATTTTGTGTTGATTTTTGCAATGTGGTTTTGCTATCTACCTTGTTTATGCAATTCAATTGGTCATGTACTCATGTGCTTATAGTATTAGCTTTCTTTTTTCTAATCATCATAATGTATACATGTACTAATTACAATTAACGCTTTCTACAGATCTTCTTGGATAGCTGTCGGATTTGCTAATCATCTTAGCTTTTATGGTTTTGCCTTTTTCAGTGGAGGGGAGCGACGAAGCATCTATGTGGCGATGCTTGGAATGAACTAATTTAGATCAATGTTTTTTCTCTATTTTATTACGACATCAGAACGAAGTGTATGTGCAATACTACTCATTTATCTATTTTAGTATTGTTTTGAACAAATGCTCATGACAATTTCATCATTTTATTCAAATTAATTTTGGATCAACTTTACTTCGAATTACTTTGGATCGGATGATTTCCGGATCAAATTTATTTCGGATCGGATTTAATCGGGTCAAAATGCATTTTAGGTTATGTCCGGATCGGCTTAGTTCGGATCGGATTAGTTCGGATCAACATGCATTTCGGATTATGTTCGGATCGGATTTGTCCGGATTAGTTTGGATTCGGTTTTTTCTCGGATTGTACATACTTCGGACCGGATTCGGATCGGATTTCGGATTGTGTTCGGATTGTTCAACCGCAATTTTCCGGATCAAATTTCGGATTCGGACTACGTCGGATCGGATTTCGGATTCGGACTAGTTTTGTCGGGTCTACTTCCGGCCCGTGCTACGCACGGGCTTTGATTATTCTATTGTGATTATACTGCGTGCTTTTTTGTATTATATGTGATAAGATTAGAAGATTAGACCTAGAATCTTTTTGCCCGTGCTTTTCACGGGTCTTATGTATATCAATATTTTAGCTTATGTGATGAGATTGATTTATATTTCATGTAGGTCTAATTCTAAGTTATTTCATACAATGTTAAATAGGTCTAATTCTAATCATTGTAAACGTCCATATATGTTATACAAAACTAAATAGCTTTTATTGAAAATAGGTCTTAATTTCTTAAAAATATCCTCAATTACTTTTTGATGATACCATAATAACCCTAAATTACATGCAAAACCCATAATTTCTTAAAAATGCCCTCAATTACTATTTGGTGACACCCCTAAAAGTTCATTTATATATACGTCGATATTAGATACTTGGTATTAGATACTTGATATTAGATTAGATAAATATATTAGTTATAGATAGATTAGATTAGATTTATATTTTAAAATCCTACATACTCAATATAATCATATATCAATTTTATCTTTTAATTGGATAACATGTCAATTTCGGTCAAGTTGTTATAATAAGTTAAACCATTAGATTGCAATAATAATTGATATCTTTTTTAGCTAAAGACAATTACTCAGAATTATTGAGTCATTTTATTTTTTGAGAGTTAAACTAATGAGAACTACTTGAGTTTTCTTTTTATCTTTTAAGATTAATTAGAAGATATTTAATAGGGTATATTGAGGACATTTATTATTTTTGATATGTGCATGATACTTATATATTAGAAAATGTGATAATAATATTTTAAAGGTACACATGAAAGTTGTCATGTATATGATTTTGAATTGAAACATAATATTATATATTAAACATTATTTTCAAATAATACAATTGAACTTTGCGAGTGTGATTTCCTTAATATGCTTTACTCAACATTTGATAAAATGTTTATATTTTTATCAGCGGATAAATATTTTTTGTGTAATTTGATACTCGTATGGAATTATAAATTATGTACAAAACTAAGTTGAAAATAATACATTTCTTTTTTAAAATAATCCATTAATTTTTAGTAGGATGAGTTATTGGTCCTTTATTGTTTTTGAACTCTTGTAACTTCTGCGTTAAATGCCATTACTTTGGCCGGATGAATTGAATCGTTAAATGCCATTACTTTGGCCGGATGAATTGAATTAGCCATTACTAAAAAAGCAACAACCTAGCCATTATATATAATAGATTAAAGTGACAACAACTATGGAAAAATTTAGGAATACATATTATTAAAGGTAGAGTTAAAAATGAATGTTTTGACTACGCTTTATCTAGTATGGAAAAACAATTGTCTAAATGGAGAGCAAATTCTATATCCCATGTTGGGAGCGTAATCCTTGTTCAATCCAATCTACTCTCCAAAATGAATTATATCTAATACAAAACTTCAAACTCTCTAAAGGTGTGTGTGGCAAACTTGACACAATAAAAAAATTTGGAATAAAGCAGGCCAATATTAATCTTTTTCTAAGGTAGGATAAAATCTGTTATCCTAAGTCTCAGGGTGGGCTGGGATTACAAAAACAACAACATAGGAAAAACTCTTTATTAATAAAATTACTTTGGAAACTATTATCAGATCATGACAGCCCTCGGATTTGAATTGTTTCTATGAAATACCTCAAAAATCATTTAATCATCTCCTACAAAAAGAAGTATAAACAATCTTAGCAGTTTTCTAGGCTTCTACAACTTAGGTAAATTTTCAGTACATGAATTATGTGGAAATTACAAAGTGGACGAAACATAAATTTTTGGACCGATAAATGGATCCCAGGTATTAATCTACAACCAATTTTCAATCCAAATCGTCATAATATCCAGGATAAAGTAAGTAGTTTTATTACTCCCGATAAAGCTTGGGGCTTATATAATCTACAACAAAATGTCCCTAGCCACATCATCCCAAGCATCCAAAAAATATATATACAATAATTATAGTAGAGGATAAAATCATCTTAGAAATTCTCTTCCGATGGTGAATTTTCAGTAAAAGCAGCTAGACAAATCACTAACCAAGTTACTCAATATGTTGCCAATAATCTCAATTTAATTGGATTTGGAATTTACACATACCACCCAGAGTAAAAAAAACTTTCTTTGGAAAGCTATGACATATAGTCTATCAATAATCGAGAGATTAAATAGGCCTTACAATAGAGTACCTTTTGCATGTATATTATGTGATCAATCACCTAAATCTACAAACAATATTTTCTTTCAATGTATCTTTACTGATACTATGATATCTTTTATCAATCAAAAATTCGGATACAACTACGCTATTCAAACCACGAATGGTCATATCAACCATGAGCTTGTATACTCTCTATGGGATGGTACATGGAAACATAGAATTAATAAGATTTTAGATATAATAATAATAACTTTACTAACTCAAATACTGCAACAATAGCTCTTTTTTTAATTATCAAAATTGGAATTACTCTTCCAACTTACCATCAATACTCCAAAAAAAAGTAACACAAAGAATATGAGGAAAACATTTTCACAATATGGACAGAACCACCACAAGGTTGTATTAAAATTGATATTGATAGATCAGTTAAAAATAACAATACATTAACTATTGATACATCTTTAGAAACTTGGAAGGTAAAGTTATCCTATCTAAACATAAATGTATTACTGATACGGAAATCTTACATGCAGAATCTTAGCTATCCTTATGGATCTTAAACAGGCAAAATATTTAAATGTACAAAATATTATCTTAGAAGGAGATTAATCTTTCGGTTTAAATGTAATAAGACGTGTCTGGAAGATTCCTTGGAGTATTCATGGAATTATCCATGACATCCAGTAATGTCTTTCCCATTTTTCTTCCTTTTAGGTACTTCATTGTCTCAGAAAAACAAATAAAGTGACAGATTGCTTAGCTCGGACTACACTTTCAAACTGGATACTGCGAGATCTTCTTCCAAGGATTCAAGATCATCACTTACCCGATAACTCTATCAGGAACTTCAGGGGACATATTTCCCGCTTAGACCATACCAGTCGTTGTATGTTCCTTTCTCTTTGTAAGATCGTCTTTGATGATGGTCATATTAGAACCTTACCACACGCATGCAAAACACTTTTATTTAGGGGGGTCATATTAGAGCTACAAAAATGGGTATACACCCATTTTTGAACTCAACCAAGGTGAGTTCAACTTTTTTGAAAATTTGAACATAATTTGGTTGAGTTCAACATCTTAGTTATTTTGAAACCCAATCTTTTTTAACTCTCTCGAAATTAAATTAATAAAATTCAAATCGGACATGGACTTGATTTTGGGGAATTTTCAAAAAGAAAAAATTAACACACTATAGTTGTGTTGAAAAATATTATTTTGAAATTTGAACACATGCAGATGTGTTCAAAATCTAATTTATTTATAAAACAAAAACTTTTAATAATTTTTAAATACACTCTAGTTGTGTTCAAAAGTGATCGTTGTTTTTTTAACATATTCTGGTTGTGTTTAAAAGTGATCGTTGTTTTTTTTTTGAACTCATTCTCGTAGTATAAAAGTGATCATTACTTTTTTGAACACAATCTGGTTATGTTCAAAAGTGACCGTTACTTTTTAACTCATTCTAGTTGTGTTGAAAAAAGACTATTGTTTTTTTTAAACACATCCTGGTTGTGCTCCAAAGTGCATTTGTTTTTTTCTGAACACAACAAAGTTGTGTTTAAAAAAATGGCCGTTTTTTAATTAAAAAATTCGGATTTTAACGGGTGTAAATGGCTAATTTTCCTCCCTCTATATAAAGAGACATCCAATGTCTTACTATTTTTGTGATTAGCCAAGTGAAATAAATTCGAATACTTTTGCTAATGAGGTTTTACCATTTGATTTTCTATATGGTGTTATAAAATTCTTTGTTAAGATTTATGTATTTCTAGTTGAAGAATTTCAATATTCGAATTTAGAAAGTTTCAATGAAATATGATGATATATATTATCATTTAAACCACTTTTTGTTTGGACTAGACATTGATAGAAATGAACAAATGAGATGATTATATGTTTAGATTTAGTATATTTAGCTTTAGTATATTCACTTCAATTGTCCATTGAATTAGTTTTCTATGTTGTGTAAACTTTAGATATCATCTAACGATGTTAATAAATCAAATTATTATATGTTTTGGCTTTAGTGTACTCACTTTATTAATTTATTATAGCAGTTTAAATTCAAAATTTTGTTATAACATAATGATAATCATAAGTATTTTTTAATATAATAGGATGATGCATTTATATCAGCGAATTATTCTTGAAATGTAAGTATGAGCACACACACGTTGCGTTCGGAATTGGAACACAGAACTCATAATGTATGTGTTCAAGATCACTTGGGCCTTAACGGGTCCATATTGGTCTGATTGGTTAGAAATGTGCAAATGAACTCAACATAGTCCATTAACAGGCTTACTTGCTCCGTTTATGTCCTAGTACACAAGCTTTCAAACCAATTAGGCCTTAATGGGTTCATATAGACCCGATTGATAAGTATCGTGCAAATGAACTCGACATAGTCCACTAACAAGCTTACTTTACCCGTTTATGTCCTAGTACACAAGCTTTTGAACCAATTGGGCCTTAACAGGTCCATATAGGCACGATTGAAGGTAACATGCAAATGAACTCGACATAGTTCATTAACAAGCTTACTTGACCCGTTTATGTCCTAGTACAAAAGCTTTCGAACAATATATGCCCGATTGATAAGTAACGTGAAAATGAACTCGACGTAGTCCATTAACCAGCTTACTTGACCAGTTTGTGTCCTAGTACGCAAGCTTTCAAACCAATTGGGCCTTAACGAGTTCATATAGATCTGATTGGTAAGTATTGTGCAAATGAAATCGACGTAGTCCATTAACAAGCTTACTTGACCCGTTTATGTCCTATTACACAAGATTTCGAATCAATTGGGCTTTAACCGGTCCATATAGGCACGATTGATGAGTAACATGCAAATGAACTCAATGTAGTCCATTGACAAGCTTACTTGACCTGTTTATGTCCTAGTACATAAGTTTTCCAACCAATTGGGCTTTAACGGGTCCACATAGGCCCGATTGATGAGTAACGTGCAAATGAACTCGACAAAGTCCATTAACAAGCTTACTTGACCCGATTATGTCCTAATCCATTAAGCTTGTTGATAAACTATGTTGATTTCTTCAATTGAAAATGCATAAATCAGAACTATGGTCCTCATTGTTAACAAAAGTATTTTATAACACCATGTAGAAAAGCAAATGGTAAAACCTCATTAGCAAAAATATAAAAAAGTTGTTGCACTTGGCTAACCACAAGAGTAGTCAGATATTTAATGTGACATTTCAAGTACAAGGGTTGTCTCTTTATAGAGGGAGGAAAAGTAGTTGTCTAGACCCGTTAACATCCGAATTTTTGAATTCTAAACCATACATTTCTTAACACAGCTACGTTGTGTTAAAAAAAAAACCAAAGGTACTTTTAAACACAATCAAAATGTGTTCAAAAAAGCAATAGTCATTTACGAACACAACTAGAATATGTTTAAAAAAAGTAACAGTCACTTTTGAACACAACCAGATTGTGTTAAAAAAACAACGATCACTTTTGAAGACAACCAGAATGTGTTCAGAAAAAGCAACGTTGACTTTTGAACACAACCAAAATGTGTTAAAAAAAGCAACAATCACCTTTGAACATAGTCAAAATGTGTTAAAAAATATCAAATTTTTTTTATTTTAAAACAATTTAGGCTTTGAACACAACTGCATTCTATTTCAATTTCAAAAATAATATTTTTGAACACAACTATAGTGTGTTCAAATTTTCTTAAAAAATTTCTCAAAATCCAATCCATGTGTGGTTCAAATTTTATTAATTTTATTTCGAGTGAATTAAAAAATTGGGTTCAAAATAATTAAAATATTGAACTCAAACAACCACAAAAAGTTAAAATTACTTTGGTTGAGTTCAATAGTGGGGTGTATACCCATTTTTTGTGATATGAACCCCTTTTTTTACTTGAACTCAACCTTAGATTTTATATATAAAAAAATAAGTGATTTTAAATGAATCCGGTTTTAAGTGAAAGTGAACCGATTTAATGATTTCCGAACCGATTTATTTGAATACATCTATAATAAGCTCAAAATTTTTAAAAAAATATTAAACACAGTCATATTATATTTAAAAATGAGTATATATCCTAATTTTTAACGGTTCTAATTGGAGATCCCTTATGTTAATTCAATGATGTGATATACCTAAATCTGATGCTTTGACTGTTTACATTGAGTTGTCGGTGCATATACCATTGTAACTTTCTTTCTGTTGGTGCGTGCATGAATATAATGTGTACTTGGATCTTGAACATGCTTATACCCTGAATTCGTTACAATTGAATCACTAAATCCTGATAAATAAAATTAAGACAGATTACTTTAAATTTTTCCAAGCCTTTCCCGTAACAAGTGCAATCAGGTTTAACGAGTCCGGTTCGAAATAGATTGGTTTGAATTAAGATATTTATATTATGATGGATTTAATATTTAATATTTAATTGAACTTGTTCAGATTAGCTGACAAGGACTTCTTCTCATTCTGTGATAATGATTTTCTTTTAAAACAAAATTGATTTTTTCTTCCCTTTTCATGTTTTTAAGTTTTTTTTTTAATATCAGAATATTAAATTAGATAGAAACAAATTTAATATAAAATAGATAGGTTATATATAACAAGAAACTTAAATCAATCCGGTTTTACGAGTCGGTAGGATTTTCGTCTGTCTTACACACCTTATTCATTAAACTTCCAACCACTAATGATTTATTATCTATTCTCTTTTCCTTTAGTTATGTGGTGGAAGTTGATTATTTAAATGGGTATTTGACTATAAGAATACAAATTTAAATGATATGATGACAACAACATGCTATTGCTAGGTAGTTAGGTAGTACTCGTATTCCATTCCATGCATGAATGCGACCAAGCAAAGGTAATAGTGATAGTGATCATTCAATTTGCATTATGAGTTGATTACGACAAAAAAAGGCCATGTGTGTGGTGCTGGCCTATTCTCAAGAGTCAAACCAATAAGCCCTTATAAGTTTATACTAACAATTCATAATATTAAAAAAAATGCAAATGAAAAAATTGTCCTATAAGTATAAGTGGAGGAGTTTCTATAATAATGAAAAGTCCAAGAAACAATCCCCTTAACATATGTCAAATACGTTAACGATTTTTTACGGCAGAGGGGCTTGAGGGGCTCTCGTTTTTTCTATACATACAGATTATTGCGTGATTTAGAACAATATATAAAGTCTATTAAGAATAAGGATCTCGTGAAAACAATCCTTATAATGTGAAGTGCGAACTTTCTCGGATATATATATAACACACTAATGTTCACATATAACACGCTAATGTTCACATCTAAAGGGATAAAAAAATCACCCAGAAAACGTAAAAAAAAAACAGTTCATCATTAATTACAAAAATGTCACCGCGTAAATTCGTTAAAAAACTCATCTTTTAATCTCAGCCCTCCATTTTCTAATCTAATGGCTCAACATGTTTCGCTTTTCACACCATAAGGGTTGTTTTTACCGGAACTCAACTCAATCTATTAAACGGGTGATTTGTGATACCTCAACAGTTTACCCCATCTTTGAAGTAGGCCAACATGGAAGACATTGAGTTATAAAATGGACATTTCACTAAAGCCCAAACTGCGATGGTCCAAATGGCTTTATAAAGCCTCCGAAGTCCGAACGTAGTCATGGTTCAGGATGAACTTGGTTAACAATACCATCATGTCCTAATTAGGTCGGATCTTACATTTGAATATAAATGCATCTTCTCACTTGAATCAAATCTCGTCTCAACACTAGAAATGATTAGGGATGTAGAAATGGACCGGATCGATAGTTTCAATCTGATTCGATCTTTAAATTATAGTAGATTAAATTAATGTATTTTTATTAAAAAGTTCAAATTTCAGTAAAAAATAATTATTTTTTAACCATATTTAATAAGATTAATTTTGTTACTAATTTAGATTATTGTTGACAATAAATTATATAATAAGGTTATAAATATTAATATATAACGTTGTTGATGCCCAGGATTCTCGTCGAGACAACACTTCTTCGTCGAGAGGCTGAAAATCAAGGTTTGCTCTTCTTCGCTCGGGTAGGGGAAAGTTGAATTCAGGACACGAAGAGTAATGGACGGATCATCGATCACTGGTTGCACCTCTTCGCCGATGTACCTGCACAGCCAAGCCCAGAGGTAATCTTCCTCTGGATTTGGCTCTCCGACACTCAAGTCAGTCGAGGCACAAACGCTGATTAAAATTGTTTAGATAGAAGAATAAAGACCAAATATGGCTCGAGTCTTCGTGAGGAAGAATGACTGCTCGAAGACCTTTGGAGTTTTCCCAAAGAGGAATGGTTCCGCTGTCACTTTCTCTGTAAATTTTGGCAGAATTTCAATGCTGCAAAACGGAATGTGAACAATGTACTTTCTTACCAACTACTATTTATAGGGAAATGAATGGTCCCCTACCTTTCTATTTTTAACCAATCGCATCACATCATTCTTTTAGTTTACCTTTTCCTTTTCTCGTTTCTTGGGCTTTAGGCTCATGTGCTTTTTTCCCTAAAGAAATCAGCCCCAACATCCAGCCCCACAAACCTCTCGGGCGAATAAAGCTCGCGAGGCTTGTGCTTTTGTTGGTGAAGATGAGATTTCTTGTGTTTGAGGAAGGTCCTTATAGCCTTGTTCGTCGAGTATTTCAAAAATTACTTACCTGCTATCCCGTCGTGGGTAGGCCGGTCTCGTCGAAGGTTGTTCCATGAAAGGCCGCTCCCGTCCCTGAAGCTCGAGTGGTTTGTTGGCGTCTGCCGGTTTCTTCTTTCTCGCGCGCGCATTACCGCGAAAGTTATCTCCCTCGTGTGCCATTTTTTTGAGTCTTTCTGAAAATAAAGCATGGCTGGGCGGGCTACTCTTGTTCGTTTGCCACGTGTCGCGTCAAGAACCTCTGACGCTTCGTCTTCCTCTGTCTTAAAAAATAGGCCCTTCTCTGTCACTTTCAATCTTTTACCGTTCACCCTTTTCATTTATTCTCTCTCAAAAAGGGATCGCCTTTTCTCCCAGAAACGCTTCCTTCATCCGTTGTTCTTTCCGGTGCATGTGGCTAGTAATCAACTCCGACTATCTACTCCTCTACCACTTCCACCATGGCAGGTTAGCCTTTGTTCTCTCTGTTTGAGTTACTGTGTTTGTTTACTGGTTCTTTAAAATATGCCTTTTTGAATCTTTTTTCACCTTACTCTTGCCCTCTGAGTTCTTCCATTGGTGTTTGGATTGGTGGTTTATTGATTCCTTCATTGTCGTTGTTGGGCAATTTCGTCGGCTGTATCTGGTGTTTTCCGTCTGTTTATTCCTTTAAGGTCATTAAAGACAGAGACAAATATCCTTCACCATTAACCCCCTTTCATCCTTCTTGCTCCTCTTTTTGAAAATGCGGGATCTGAAACATTATTTTGGGAAAACGTGCCTTATTGATCAAATCACATCTATTGTTGTCTAGTCAACAATAAATACTTTCACAAGGCTCAATTCACGCAGTTTTACCTTTACACCCTTTATTTTTTTTACTTCTTGGTTTTCTGGGTGCCTCGCAAAGGTTCCTTTCCCTCGTCCGTTCTTCCCATCGACGAGGGTTAATAACGAGACCTTTTCTTTCCTTTCATGAGGTTGCTTATACCCTGATAACTAATTCCTTCCATCCTATTGCAGAGAGTATCACATCTACTGTTCGAGACTCGAAGGTCGAAATAGAGGAGACTTGCTCCTCATCGAGCATCTTTGCACCATATGTGCCGAGGAGGGTGGTTCCCAAAGGCGGACTGGGGACGAAGCAGGCCCAAGCAATTAGACAGTCGTCAAAATTCCGACCGTGGAAGTGACTTAAGCCCCCATGTGCTGATCTTAGATGGCCGAATTGCCCAGGTCCCGTGTTCGCTTCCGGGAAAAATATGAAACCCTCGATGTCCACCGTTATGACCATTCACTTGGCAGACTATGCTTAAGAGTTTCCATTTACTCGAGGTACGGTCCTTAGTCTGCCAATCAATAGTGGGCAATACTTCGACGATTATGCCACGTTCTTCCCCATTAGTCGGCATGCCCTTCGAGCAGGCTTTAGGCTTCCGATCCCTCAGTTTATGAGGGACATACTTGACGAGGAACAGTTAATCCCTACACAGATACACCTAAACTTTTGGAGACACGACACAACCTTCCAACTCAGGTGTTG